>NC_056591.1:15559735-15835659 GCF_018340385.1 Cyprinus carpio
GGCTGGGTTAAACTTCAAAAGGCAATAATGTAATTGAATAAATATGAGCGCTTTGTGAACCTGATTTGTCTGGTTACACTCCTGGCATGGCTCAAATTGTTTTAATATCTAACAGAAATCTCATATCTTCTGAAGACATACACAAATCAGAGCATGTTGTTTCAGGGCTCGCAGAATTTCTAAATCCCTGGTAGCCCTTCAGGCATGTACTCTTGAGATTTTGGTACCCCGAAAATTTATTTAACTAGCCCAAATAAAAAAGAAATGTCAATCAAAAATATTTTTAATATACAAATATCAACAAATATGAAGGAAGGAATTTTAATTCACTATTTACAGGGTATCTGCAGAATTTTTTAAAATTCATTTCAGGCAATTTATGACCCATTTTAAGAACTGCACAAATAAAATGAACACCGTATGAGTGGTGTTGGACAATGTCTATGGTAACATACAGTATTGAGCCATAAAATTACATGATTTACAGTTCAGACACAGGTTTCCACAAAAATCTTATACAACAACATTTCAGCCTTTAGACCATTTTTATGAAAAGGGATGAATCAATCATATAAATTGTCGATTTAAAATATATAAATATTATTGTCTTAATTGTCTAGATTTTTAGAAGGCACGTTAACTTATTTCTCACTTACAACTCCATGTGTTTGCTGCGTAAAAACATGAGTTGATTTTTGCATTGATCTGACCACAAACAGTAAGTAAGGCTTGTTGGAAATGCTAATTTATTCTCTGCCACGAGGTGGCGCTTTAGGAGCTCTGAAATATTGTGGTTTCCCTGGTAACGGCTGTACACAAAGCAGCTGCAGGTGCTTTATCAGGAATTATAGGTAAAATGAAATAAAAATGCCAACAACACGTTTCTGAGGACAGTCGGTTCCCTTCAGATACATTTGAAACGACATGAGGGTGAGTAATTAATGTCAGAGTTTTCATTTTTGGGTGAACTAACCCTTTAAGGCCATAAGGCTTTTTTTATTTGGGCTAGTTAAATTAATTTTCGGGGTACAAAAAGAGTACATGCCTGAAGTGCTACCAGGGATTTTGAAATTTTGCAAGCCCTGAAACAACATGCTCTGATTTGTGTATTTCCTCAGAAGATAAGAGATTGCTGGGAGATATTAAAACTGTCTGAGCCATGCCAGGAGTGTAACCAGACAAATCAGGTTCACAAAGGCATGGCAAGTTCATGCTTGCACTTTGGCTTTGGAGATTTCAGTGTTGTCTCATCAAATGGTGTGTGAACCCACGGTGCAGAGTAAGATAATAGCTATTGTCATTTAGGAGTTGCTTACTTATCCAAAAACAATATTACACATCCAACAGGAAGAAATCTCCTAGGAGCATCTTCAGGTTAAGTGCCATCTTTAAGGCCACCAGTTCACAGTTTCTGAACACCAGCACAAATCTTTAATCGAGCACTACTCCAAAGCTTTGAGACCGAATAAAATATCTTGTATAACATTAACTCGATTATTCAGCAAATTCAATGCATAACTAGCAGAAATACGGACCACCGATATAAACAAAAAAGATTTTAACGATTTTTGAAAAATGTTTAATTTGTTGTAACCATAATTTTTTTGTACATTATCATTTATAAAGAACAATTATCAATTATAAATTGATATAGTTATAAAAGCATAAAAACATAAATAATATAGATAGTTTATTTTAAAAAAAATAATATTATGTTCTGTTATTAATATACGCTTTTTTTATATTTATCATTTATAGTTTTGATATTTATATTCATAGCAATTCATAATATTAACTTGTTGGTATTTTTATTAAATGTATAATAATAATAATAATACTTCTATTTATTTTTTGCTTTGATGTTTATAATATTAGCTTATAACTGATATTATTATTGGATTTATACAGTATTTATATCAAGATTAAGTTCCAGTGCCTGGGCTGCTTCTACCATCGTCACAACATCAGGTCACATGGTGCTGACAGACTGGTGTCATGGGAAATATGTGATATGAGACAGAAAATAGTCACGCTAGAATCCCGCCGTGTTGCTGCTGAGTCCATGAGAAATCCTGCTAGCAAGAAACAGCATGTACAAAACCACTAACTCTGTAAATTTGAGTATTTGTGTGTATGTATTTGTCTAAACAGAACTGGAGAGCACTGGTGCTGATTCAATATCTCTGCAATAGAGCACACTTTATCTAAAACTAATTATTGATCATCATTGACTTATAGTGTGTCACTGTGATCCCCATAAGGTGCTATAAACTTCAGCACAAGTGAAAAAGACACAATGCATTGGAAGTACCTCGCCAGTAACCATGGTGATCAGCTCAGAAAGACTGAAATGATGGTGCTTAAAATCTATAAGCAGAATTGTACTAATTGGACTATATTACATAATAATATGTAATGTAATATAGAACATTCTACATCGTTTTTAGTAGAGAGCAAGCAAAGTCTAGATATAGCAAGAAATCATTAGTCATGGAGTCAGTCAACTGATCTTCAGTCAGAGCGTTCCATCTGCTGAGGCCTGAAGCAGATCTTATACTCTGAGATCTCACTTAGTGTGTGAGGACTGAAGCGCTAGCAGCCATTATCACACACCCCTTCATTTCCTCTCTATTGTGTGCTTTTCTTTCCTGTGGACACTTTCAGCAGCTCGGACCACCCCTGTGACGCAAACACATCATAGAGAGCGGCACTGTGAGACATACACATAATGCTCTTTTTAGCTTTGTTAAAATAATGTGCCCAGTTACCCAGACACAAGTGGTTAGTGCATGTGCTCCAACTCACTGAGTGGTGGCACTCATAGGTGATGTATCCAAAATCTGAAACCTACAGTCACCCGAAAGTAATGTTTGCGTAACATGTTTGTTAGCTTTTGGAGACAGCCAAAATTTCCTGAACCCATTCTGCATTTTTTTCCCCTGTATTGTTTTTCCTCTCTCAATGTTCTCATAAATACATAAATTAAAAAAAAAAAAAAAAAAAAATTAAAACCTGCTTTATCATGTAACCATGGATACTGCTCACTAACCAGAGAAACCTGTTTGGGGTGTTGAAACGCTTCCCACGATAAGCACGTACAAGTGATGAACGAAAGCCAACTTTTAATATGCTTGCTTAGACCAATCTTTTCTTGAGTATAGTTCAAGAAAACTTCCATCTCCTTTATTTTTCCTTACTGTGAATCCACAGGGAGCCCCATCAAATCCCCCACACCACATCCAACACTTTACCACTTGCTCGCCCACTAAACGCCAATCATCCGCCCCATCTAGCTTTCTGCGGCTGACCAGTCTAGATCTGTGTACATGTCTAGCTGCACTGGAGATCTCCATCAACATGGGGAGGACCTCATTTGTCAGATAACCTATAATGAGCCTCAAGCTGGGACAGATGAAGCTCGGGATCAGTTACATAAACACTGAGAGAGAGGAATTCCTTCAGGTTATGAGGGAATGTCTTGAAAATCCATTTAGTATTGGTCCATAGGAGCTTACTGTAGATAATTTCCATTCCCATACCTGGGAATCACATTTTTCCATCTATCCATTTTCCAAACTGCTTGACCGATTTCTCTCAGAAAAAAGAAAAAAAAAGTACAAAAGCTGCCAATGGGGCAGTACCCTTTCTAAAGGTATACACCTTTGTTTCTCATTTACCCCTAAAGAGTGCAAATTAGTACCTCTAAGATGCATATTAGTACCTAAAGTGTACATATTAGTAACTTTTGAAACGGTACCACCCCAGTCATAGCTTTTGTACCTTTTTTGTAGGAGTGCATGTAAAGCTGCTGGATGTTGGAGCGTATCTTAGCATCTTGGGCCTATATATTAGGGATTGAACAGATCGTAGATGATCATAGTGTGAACATAGTGTTAATAATATAATGTTAATAATACAAAATACTAAGAAGATTTAAATGTGAAAAGTCTGACCCGATGGACAAAAACAGAATTTGTAGAAGCTTAATCTGGAAATGAAACTTAAAGTTAAAGACAAGTCCATGCCTAGAAAGGGGTCAAGTGTGGGACCTGAGATTTAGCTGCAGAGCTGCTCCTCATATTAGAGACAGATTAGCTTGAGAAAGGCCTGTCTGCATTCCTCCAGAGCAGGGTAAGCAATGATGGGTGGGAAGAGGAAGAACCCTGTTAAAACCATAACAGCGGTCGAGCCAAAACCACACTATCCTACAGCTGCTTTCACAGCATCTTGGCCAAGCCCTTCTCCAAAAAAGAAAAAAAGAAGTCAAATTCCTTTAGATTTATTTATTTCAGCCTTTGGATGGCGTTCACGTACAAAGGGGGTTTTGTGTTCTTTGGCCCCTGATGTCGTATTTGTTTTTCTGAGTATTTTCATCAGGTTTTCAAGCTCCTCACAATGGTGGGGATTTTGCAAACCTGTCTTTTGAGCATGTCAGATTAAATCTGAAAACCATTACACAGAAAGCAGCTTGAAAAGTGTGCATGAGGATCCAATATTCTTTGGCGGACCACCAGGAGGTTTCCGGTTTCCACTCCAAATTCCATATGCCACGCTGCACCGCTGAATCATACAGATACTGAAATAAACAGGAATGTCAAATGCACTAATGTTTCACTATCAAGACCATAGTAAAATACAAAAAGATGCAAGACCCCTACAGTAAAACCAAGAACCAACTCACTTTGCCACCAGACTGACAGGTACCTGCTGTTGAATGCTCATGTATTCGTCATGGTTACACATGAATGGTTAAATGCATAGGTTCATGGTGAAATCACCTGGCAGTTCATTAAGTTAGGTCTTAAGTGATTTGGGTAAATAAAAACACTGAGTTGTATGAAAATATGGGAGCTGTTAAAGAGGCATTGCAGTGTAACACAGACTAATAGACATGCCACTGATTAATGCCCTGATGTTAAGATTAATTATAAATCAACAACAATAATGACAAGTAAAACAGAAATCCACTCACTTTATTTCTTTGTTCTTTATTACAGACTGTTTACTTGAATTGTTAAATGAAAAACTGGAAAGCCATGTTTACTTTATTTAGAAATACCTGAAACCTACATGTTAAAGTAATTGGTAACACTTAATGGCTCGTTTCCACGAGTGATATACTTCAGTACAGTACAGTACGTAACGATTTCCATTGACAGAGGGTACCTAGCACAGTAGTCCGGTACCAAAAGGGTGGCGCCAGCTGAGAGAATCGCGCAGCCTGACTGGGTGAGAGACACTCGTGCAGTAATCAAAACAAATGCACAAAGTAACTCACAGAAAGTTATAGATGCAAACTGCAGTAGAAAAATTATATTTATAATATATGATATAGGTAAGCAACATTACATGACCGAGATGTTTCACTGAATATCAGCATGACTGCAATGTTACAATGATTTTATACAAAATAGTTCAATAAACAAGAAGTTAAAATTAACTGACTTACATTTTAGAAACAAATATTGACTGTTTTTGCTCATATTTCACAAACAAAAATAGTTCAAATCAGCAACACAGAGGTGTTTTTTTACTGAATGAATCCAAGTTTTTGAACGAATGGAGTGAGTCAGCTTCTGTGTTTCCTGCAGTGGAATTTGTTTATAATGATTTCATTTGAATGGTAACAACTCTACAGTTTCTAATTATTCTAACTGAATTAATTGAAACAATGTAAGAATTTGATGTGAAAGGTGACTTTAAATAACGTTAGGGGGAAAAAATGAAATCGGAATCAGCCAATATAATTGCAATCGGTGCATCTCTACATAAAAGAACTATTTTAAAGTTTCCATTTAAAGAAACAATTAAATTCCTGTAGGTCCTGTAGAACCTATTAAGTATTTTTTTCCAACTCCACAAAAGCCATCAACAACACCATGTGCATCCCCCAAAGCACAGGAAGTCACTCAGGCTCTCTCTTCCTCAAAGTCTACATGCATCTACAACTGAACATAATGAAGAAAAATAATGTTAAAAAAAGTTCACAGTATGGCCCTAGCATTAGCCTGAAACCAGCAGGTGCTCCATTATCATGTGCACCACTGAAGTAATTAAGCTGAAGTTACCCGCGATTAGCTCGCCCACCCTGAATCAAATCAAACACAGTAATGCTACATTTGAGCCTGGTGCAGTGAAAGGGCACAGAATGGTATAAGACTGCACCATATGAACACCCTCAAACTTGACATGAAGTTACTTTTGAGTGCATTCTGAAAATATCCGGATTTGGAGGAAAACATTTCCCACATTAAAGAAAATGGGATAGAGCCAGCTTATTCGGTTGCGGCAGAATTCCAAACGTTACTGGAATGTCGAACATCTGCCCAAATACAAGTCGTAAAAAAGATAAACTCTACATGCTCTTCTGTGAGGTCTAAATGTCTGCCAAGTGACACTGACTGCCAGCTCTCAATAACGCAGGATATTCGGTGCCCAGACTGTTCATCTGTCTCTGTTTAGTTCTTTCAAGTAATATCAGTGATAGGACTCAGAAAACAACCAGAGAAGCCTCACACATTCAACAGTTTCTGAAGTTTACTACATAATGAGTCCGACTGAGTAATAACATGCAAAACGATTCAAAGCATCAAGACAAGATAACACCAAACAGAATGGGGCCTTATGCCCTCACACTTTCCTACAGGACACACAAAATCCCAAAACCCTGGAAGTAATTATCATCTTTTTATACCTCTTACACAAGCACCCCTGATATGCCCCATGAAACTATTTGAAGTTGTAATATGCCAGAAGGTGGAAAGGAATTAAGCTCCCAGTATGAAATCAACACCTTTTTATTGCACGTTTAAAAAAAAAAAAAAAAAAAAAAAGTTAATTCGATGTGCCAAATATAAATTACTGTAATACCCACGCTCGACTCTAGCACAACCTCTTACTTATGGAGAAGAAAACACAAAGCGTTTAACATAAAATCCAACCTGTGGTAGAAGCACAGACATGGGACCTCTGTACACTCAGCACCTTAGTGGGCCTGCCTGGGGAGACTAAAATGCCAAGCTAGTTAATTAGTGCAGAGCTCACGATGAGCAGCTCTCTTCTCTTCCATACGGCTCTCGTCTGCTAGCCCTACTGTGATATTTGGGCTGTTTTTAGACTTTTTTCTATTGCTTGTTCCAAAACAGTTTGATTCTACCTTCCAGCCCCCTTGGTGGCCCCTTATTTCACATTGTATTATTTGGTTCCAAACTCAGCATTGTGACTTGGAAACTATTTTCACTCAGAAATCAAACATGAAATTCTGAAGAAGCAAGACTGAGATAGTATTTTCTATTTAAATGAACTCCATTAATCTGTTTTATTTATAATACTGAAAAATAATTTTTACAGTGTATCTAGGTAATAAGTCAGGAGAAGACAGATTCATGTTTTGTCACTTTGCTTTTACTATCAAAATGTAACACACAGAATGACACATGTAAAAAAGAAAGCTGCAAAGCAAAATTATTTACTATAAAAGGCACATTACAACGGTTAAATTTTAGTTAGTTAAATTTTGCTTTTTTATAAAAATTCTATAGAGTCTATATTTTAGGCAGAATGGTTCTTAACAGAACACATTTTCATTCTCAGTATGGACCTTGGCTGAATTCTAAATAGCATATAAGCATACTACTCTTAACATTTACCACATCTTTATCATAGTATGCCATTCGAAAATTCAGCCCTAGTGTGTTGTGCCTACTTAAGACATGGTGTTAATATCTCAAAACCATACTCAAGATTAAATGATTTGCTCTAGAACTGATGGGATCTAGGTTATGCGCAGCTATGTGTCCACCTGCATGTTGTGTAAAGTATTCACATACTTTAGTTTTAGCTTTTTAACTATAGGTTAGTTTGGCTATTTAACTCAGTATGTTATCAATTACTCACCCTCAGGTTGTTCCAAACCTTCACTGGCCAAGTTATTTATTTTTCATTGGCTCAAGTCAAAAAATATAGATGTGAATCATTACCCTAAATTTTTTTAATTGGATGAATGAAACACTTTTTTTTTAGTGTGCATGACATTCTCGAGGGTAGGTAAATGGCAGAATTTTCTTTTTGGGCTGAGCTATCCCTTTAACTCGATAGCAGATGCAAACACCGAAAGACATTTGAGAAATTCTTTGAGGTGAAGAAATCGATGTGTCTATCTCATTTGAAGGTGAGGCTTAAAAGACGAACAGACATTCAGCTGTTTTTCACTGCATGCCTGGGAACCAACTGTACGTGTTGAGGAGGAAGCTGTTATATCTGGAAGAGCAGTGAATGCAAGACTCAGCCAGTACGGAATAAATCAGCTCAACCACAAAACAAAGTGGACTGCCGATGCATGAGTAGCGTACTACCAACTCCCACAGCGGCCTCCAGATCCTCAGGGAGTTTAACTCATTCTCTATACAAAAGATTCACACAAAGCCACGATTTTACTGTTCCTATTGAAAGTACATTCTCATAAACACAGCTACTGAAATATTTCACCACTCCTAGCAGAAAGGTTGAGCTGGGTTTCCTTTCCAGGATAAGCATCTTAATAGATGATTTGGTTTTAATAACATTGGCCGACTTTCTTTAAGCCACAGATTTAAATGTTTCAGAAAGAATTAGCTTTAACTCTCGTTATTTCCTTACATCTGATATTATACATAATCCCAGCTGTAGCAGTAGAAATGACAGGTGCGATCCTTCATTATCCGAGTGCACTTAAAGCACTCTTGCGCTCACCGTCTATACAGTCTTCTGATCAGGTTTAATTGGACACATCCAGAGTTTAATGTAACAGGCATATGATGCATTTGCATGGTGTTAGAATTTATTGTTGGCTAGATGCTGTGGTGGTCAATACCGCTGCGGTGTGATGGAGACCCCCTGAGGAACCCCGAGGAGAGGGAAAGGCATGCTAATGAAAGCTTTAGGTCATTCCATTAACCATGGACTGGGCCTAATTAAAGCTCAGCCTTCATCCAGGCCTGAAGTCCTGCTGCTGCCGCTGTTTCACTTAGCTGCTATTGTATTCATGATGTCCTCTGTGACAACCAAGTGGAGCTGCAGGGGTGATGCCACAGCGCCCTGGGGATACTCATTTACAAGAGAGTTCACTACCTAGAGTGATTTTCCTTTCATTTGCATGATTGTGTAAGGCACACAAACCACAATTTTAATAGGCTTGGCAGGACACCATAAACTTTAGAGTTTTAGAGCAACCAAAGTCTGTTCAACATCAATAAAATGGCCAATTTACAATAGCTCATAACAGACAGCGACAAGAGCTCTGGCTTTCAAGTACCTCATGATACAATACACATTGTGACTATGGTTGTTCAAAAGTACCGACTTCGGTACCAGTCTGTATTGAAATTTTAAAAATGAGATGATACCAGCATTTCGAGTGCTGTTGAGCAGATTCTTAAACACCTTGCAGTGAAGAGCATGAAGCGATGATCCTTCTAACCAATCGCAGACATATCTGTTGAGTGCATGAACTCAATGGCCAATCAGAGGCTTTTAAGAATCCGCTCAGCAGCACTCAAAATGCTAGTGGGAAATGCTTGTATCATGTCATTTTTTAATTTTCAGTACCAACTAGTATCGAAGTCTGTACTTTTGACAACCATAATTGTGACACGCCATGATTCAATATGTTGCAATACATCACAATACCATAACTGGATTGTGCGACTGAGACTCAGCGTGTCTGCAGGTTTGGTTTTAATTTCTGTCTCACCTCTTTAAGTGCACTGAAATATCAGACTTTATGATTTAGGCAAACTGTTAGACACAATTTCAATGCACAAATAAATATAAATATCAGTTCAAGGATCTACATGATGAATACAATATAGCGAGATAAAGTAATGTGGTTATTAATATATGATGCAAGCTTATTACTTTTTTTTTTCTATGATGCAAGCTTATTACTTTTTTTTTTCCTTAATTTAAAATTGCCACCATTTGAATGACCAGTATGGTTTGAATGTGCAGTTATCCGAAGTGTCAGGCTCAAAAATGCTGCGGCGCCCGGGGAGCAGTTGGAGGTTCGATTATGGTATTGAAGGTGGGAGAGAGAACTGTACATGCACTCCCCCCCACCCACAATTCCTGCCGGCCCGAGACTGTCACAACCCTTCTGTCCGACTCTCTAACCAGAGATCCTAAACGACTTTGTCAGGCTAAAAAGTTCATTATTATTGCATTTCAAGATATCACTGTCACCTTCTGCAGAGATCCTAATTTTAAAATATTGCTTGCATTAATATCTTTGTATTTATAGACAGGTATTATTATTCTGAAAGGAAAAATAAACAGACAAAAAAATGAATACAAGGCTGACAAAATTCAGACCACATAATGCTTGCATTCATCACATAAGCCAATACATTTATATTTGTTGGACAGGCAAGACGAATATTAAAACCTTCAGTGACATGATCTGTGTCCTCCCATTTCCAAGGCAATTAAAATGAGACTGACAAGTCCATGGTTAATGACTGTGAGAAAAGTTGTAGTTGGGCTCTTGGGTAATCCCAGTGCAGTAAAGGTCCACGGGGCATAAGCCATGTGATTCTTTGACAGATGTATGGCTTTGTGCCACAAAAAAAGCCCTAAAAGAAAGGCCTAAGCCTTTTCTCAAATGCCTTCATCCATGCAGCTAACATCCTAAGAAAGGGTCAAGTCATTCCTTGACTACAGACATCTGGGCTGCTCCGTGCAAAACAAAACAATTAACTGCGGAGGCAGGCACTTCTCAATACATCTTTGCAGTGAAGGAACACGAGGCAGCTCAGAAGCACGCGGCAAATCCAGCCTCAAGGAACGAGAAGTTCATCTGAATAGATGGCTGTTTCCGTGAGCTGACTTGGCAGGAGAGACGCTGATGAAATGACTATGCTGCTGAGGACATCCATTTCAGAGAAAGGGGATTCAAAGGTGAAACATACCATTTCCATGGCACTAACAGCCCAAAATTGCAAAAATAATGACTGTTTACTAGTAGCTACAAAATTGGTTACCCAAAAGTACCTAACCAGATATTGCCATGTCAGATTGCTCTAATAAACAGTAATGTTCTGAACTGGCATAAAAGAAAATATTTTAACACAGAAAGTGAAATGGCATTTGTTTCCATTTGGCCATTTACAAACACAAATATATACAAACACATAAACAGGTTGTAATGACAAAGGAAAATGACCAGGACTTGATTGTATCCATTAGGAATTGATTGGATCATGAAAAGTGGGTGATCTGAAATCAGCCATTTTGCTATTATGATTATTTTGCAACTCTTTTACAGTCATGTCATTCTAAACCTCTATGGATTTATTTCTTTGCATTACAAAAGATGATATTTTGAATAATATAGAAATATTTTGAGTCATTGAGATCTAATGTTGTTTTGGATCCCATACTTTTGAAAAAAGGTACAAAAGTTGTCATTGTGGCAGTCCCTTAAAAATGCAATAATATCTACTATTTAGGTACACTTTTGTACACTTTAGGTAATAATATGTATCTTATAGGTAGTAATATGCACCCTTTAGGGCTCAATAAGGTAAAAAAAAAAAAAAAAAAGTGTACCCTTTGAAAAGTCACCACCACAGTGACAGCTTGAGCTTTAGTATCTTTTTTCAGAGAATGTAGATCAGGGGTCTCCAAACTCAGTCCTGGAGGGCCGGTGCCCTGCAGAGTTTAGCTCCATTAATGTGAGTAAATCATAACAGAATTTTTAATTGGTGTTAGTGTTGTGCAGTGATTTACAGTAGCTATATGATCATCATATCTGTTTCTATAGCATGTATTTTATCAAGACTGTATTGATTAAACCACCATCCATCTGTTTTATAAAGACTGTTACACCACCCTGTACGGACTACTTGGCAATTGAATCGCCATTGGCTAGAAAATTTGTTAGTTTAGTCGCCAGACTGATATACCACATATGCATATATATATATATGTGTGTGTATGTATGTATGTATGTATGTATGTATGTGTGTGTGTGTGTGTGTGTGTGTGTGTGTGTGTGTGTGTGTGTGTGTGTGTGTGTGTGTGTGTGTGTGTGTGTGTGTGTGTGTGTGTGTGTGTGTGTGTGTGTGTGTGTGTGTGTGTGTGTGTGTGTGTGTGTGTATGTATATGTGTGTGTGTGTGTATGTGTGTGTGTGAATGCATATTAGTCATTTTAGTGGAACTGCTTTTTTGGTCATTCAGTGTTTCTATAAAAAAAAATGGGGAAAACCGAACAATCATACTGATAATATGATAATCCTTAGAATTCTACTAATAAGAACAATAAAAAACGCACCAAGGATTAACAAGCTGCTGGATTCATGAATATTAATCAGATTGCGTGTGTTCGCTCGAATTGATTTGCTTAAATCAAAACAGGGACAATGAGACTGTCTGAAAGTGTACTGAAAGTGTACTGAAAGTGACGGCGAGTCATGCGCAGTTACACTAGGGTTTACAGTACATCAAATACAGGTGCGTTGCACATCCATTCAGATGAACTGAGAAATATCACAGATCGCTTGACAGAGAGAGAAACTCTGAAGCGCTCACTCAGTGTGTTCGACGAGTTTAAATATATCTGTGCTAAACTTATACTTAGCATCAAACTCACACACTAGCGAGTAAAGTCTGAGAATTTATTATCCAGTGGCTAATATTAGACCATTAGACCATTAGATCATATAGTCGCCAAGAGTGAAGATTTAGTCACATATGCGAGTGATTTACTTGCAATGAAGTGAGCTGGTTACATAACTCCAGCTCTCAGATGTCAATCTACCATTAGGGTCAAAGCAGCAGATATGGTCTTTTAATACAGTGTTTTCAAGCCCAGGTCGATGTGAGTGAAGTTCAGAGAGCAGCAGGGTAGCTGCACTTAAACGTCTCAGAATGTGTGTGTGTGTCTAGGTGAGAAGTCTTGGGTGCTGCTTCATTTCCCACTAATGCATTTCCTATACTCTTTCAGTCAGTGAAGGAGAGCAAAAATGAGATCTGAATCACCGTTCAGAGTTAAAAATAACCAAGTGATGGTCAAGCATGTATTTCCTCTACCTGAAATCTCTATATGCAATTCTGTTGCTTTGATTAGAGAAATACTCATTGGCATCATTAGTGATGCATCATGACAGGAAGCTCACTTTCCTCCAAGTTGACAACAAATCCTGCAGAAGTCTCAGCAACAGACGTTTTCTCCTCTAGCACTATCTATATTGAGATCAGAGTAATGTTGCAGGCACACAGGAGAAAATGACTGCTAATTACCATCATTACACAGCAAGGCCATTACCGCCACTGCATCCTCGTTTCTACGGCAACAAGACAAGCAGAGGATGCTGCGTTGCAGTTTTCACCCACCTGAGCAAAAGTCAGGCAGGTGTTGTGAAACTGGGAATCAAGCCAGTGAAGGAGAAACGGTTTTAAACTTTGTCATCAGTAGGGCTGTGACAGTGGCCATAACAACCGTGTCACCACGGTGGTCGTTTGCCACCACGGTTGTCTACTGCCACTGGCGGTAGTGCACGTGACGTCACGCACTCTACGCACATCTCCATTCATGTCACCCATCCACGTTTGTACAAGTGTCTTAAAGTTCCCGTGATCACAAACGCCTGTTTGGTCAGGTTTGGTGAGGCTTAGTTTCTCCAAACTGGCCAAATACAAATGAGACTGTGATAAATGAAAGATATTAACAATAAACAATAAACAACGATTCCTATTTCAAAGAGAGTGCATGCAGACGAGGAGTTAATGCACCCATGGGATTTATATTTTTGCCAGCCTCGACTGACTGCTCGCGCACCTTCCCAAACGGACGAGACTTTTTTCAGCGAACCGCGTCTACACCGGATGAGAGTGTCTACCCAGGTCATCTGAACTCTGTGTTAGTACCTCATAAATAGGACGAGGCAGTTTACTGTCAGGGATTTGTCATGTCGTGTAGTGCTGCATCCAGTGTAGCATCACAGATTGATTATAATGAATTCTATAGTATTTTGCCCTGCAGACAAGGTGTATTTAACTTTCCTATTTAGGCTATATATATATATATATATATATATATATATATATATATATATATATATATATAATATATAATTAATATTAATTATATATGCATCAACACTGCGCCACCGGTGGTAGTTGGTCCATTACCACCGCGGTAGTAAAAATCTGCCACCGTCACAGCCCTACTCACCAAATGTTATACCGCAGACCTGTTCACAGTTCTACACTGTGACTTTACATTATAGACACTCTAACAGAAGCCATTTAATAGACCATATTACAAACTCACTCCCTAACAGACTGTTATTGCTATGTGGGTACCAGGTGAAACAGGCAAAAATCATAACCTCAATCACAAAGTAATAGCGCACCTCTCCACAACTCAAGCTGCACGGTTTGATGCATCATTCATGTCTGTAAACACGAACAGTGCAGGACAAGTTTCTAAGAAAAACACTTAGGGTTGTGAGTTTGTTCAAAATCCTAAACCTACAGTGCTAAAAAAAAAAGGAAGAAGAAGAAAATCACATTTGTAAATAGAAAAGGCTACAGTAAAAAAATAGAAAAGGCTACAGTAAAAAATAAATAAATAAAAATTCATTGGTCAATGGTAGGTTACCTGAAAAACTGTAAAAGGTTTTACAATCACAAACACCTTACATGTAATTGTACAATAAAATACAATCAAATTAATTATTTTTTCAAGTAAAATCTATGAATTACTGTACAATTGTCTCAGAAGTCCCTGCGTGACACTTCGCATATGATCATATTTTACATAATTGTGTTTATTCTCACTTTTGTCAGCAGTAATGTGCATTACAGTGTTAAATTTTCAGCTGTTTAGTTTTAATTGCATCATTTTAGCATCATGTGTTACTCTGATGGTTTTGTCTCTCTGTCAATGTCTATGTATTGGCCATATTTTATGAACAGGCCATATTTTATTATCATTGCTTAAAATATACGTTTAGAACTTGTAAAATTTACAGATTTTAAAGAAATCCTCAATGAAATATATAGGGGAAAATTCTCTTTTATTCAACAAAGAAAACACAAAATGCAAAAAAATGAAGGTGCATTTTAAAATCAAATTGTACTTTATGAAATTAAACATCCATTTTAATAAATAAACAATATGTAAACACTGCAAAAGGTTTTGCCACAAACTCAACTGACAGGCAAGTAATTGCACAAAATAATATAGTATACATAAAGATAAATAATAAACAACACAAATTATATCCCTTTAAAGTAGCAGTCAGTCAAGTTTATTATTTAGTAAACTGATTTCCACTTTAATAAAAAAAGGTTTTTTTCCATTTAATTTTTCTCAACTCCTTTTTAATAGTATATACATTTTCACATCAATTTATTAAAAGTTATACAAAAAAATACATGTTCAGGGCCCTATGAAATGTTTTATTTTTTCTCACCATGTTATTTATATTTTTTATTGTTACAAAATTCTGTGTTTTAGCATGTCTAACTATTTGAATCCATAACACAACTTAATTTATTCATTTTATTTTTTTCTTAAAGTAGCCTTATGAGTTTTTTTTTCCTCAGAAATTCTGTGTTGTGTATTTACATTTTTCAGGTTATCAAATGAAGGCATAAAACTTTTAAAATTTGTCATTTAATTATTGAAAATTAAGCAAACATTTTTTGGCAAACAAAGGGGATTTACTATTAAAATTAAAACATGGAAGAAATGTTGTGTGATTATTCTTTTAAAATAATGTTTGTTTCATTTTAGTAGTAGTAATAGTAGTAGTAGTAGACTGTGTACATTCTATTGTTATTTCAAACCGGACTTTTATTTTGACGGGTTGCCGTGAATACCCTTACAGTTCTGTGCATGTGATATGATGCTAGTTTTACTCAAATCAAACAGTAAAATGCTCATGAAGTGACTCTCAGAGCAGTTCTAGAGATGTTGTCCATGTGTTTACGTCCTCATTTTGTGAGACAGCAGATGCCGAAATCACCGCAAGCGTCACACGCGCTTCAGTGTGTGTGTGTGTGTGTGTGTGTGTGTGTGTGTGTGTGTGTAAACCGAGTGTCTGCGCAATTCATTAACTGAGATCTCGTGCCACTAGATTTTGTCACACCCCTTCTAATTTATCAACATCTGAGATTAAATATGAAGGAAAACTCAGATAGTGTTGTAGTATTTCAAGAAGTAGCGCATATAAGGTTCATTATCTATATTAAGCAGTACAAAAGATATCTGAATGCAAGGAACTTTATTCTCAGCTGAGCTGAACCTGTACTTAACCTGCCCAGGAGCACCTGAGATGTGCAGAACAAGTTGCCATGGTAATCTGCTTCTCTCTCAAGTGAGCCACTGCAGTCAATCCTGTACTTTTAATTTGATAACTCATTAATTATACCTGATAGTGAACCTGCACACTCTGTTTCCATTAAAAGACTTACAGCTTCTTATTTTTACTAAAATTTCCCACAGATTTTTCAAATGAGGTCAATCAGTTTAATCTGCATTTCATAACTTGTGCTGCTAGTGAGGTACAGGATACTGTCAAAGAACACTTACTAAATCAATGTCACTTGCTTCCATTACATTACATAATGTTTTAGATGCAAAAAAACAGGTGCCATTTCACCTTGCAGATTTAGGATTCCAGGAACTATTGGGTTTTTAAGTGGCTCTCATTTTCTGAGAAAATGCCTTAAACTAAACTTTCCTGAAGGCATTACCTTACAGCTGACAATGAGTTGCCTGTGAGATCCCTTTTATAGCTGTCTGTGGTTTCTGAATTACAGTAACCACATAGCAAGACACACAAACACATCTGTTCACAACTCTGGGGCAAAGAAGCAACAAAGCCACAAGTAAATGTATTTCACAGAGAGTAAACACACTTACAATCACCCAAGGGAAGTAAACAAATGAAATTTGGTCAATTTTGAGTTTTAATTGACTGGCCATTAAACAAATAAGCAAAGATCCTGCTTACTTTTGCAGATGTTCATTTGTGAACCTGAACTGGACCAATTTTCTGTTCCTAAAAGCTGACAAGATTTAAAAAAAAAAAAATGTATGTATAAAAAAGTATTTAAACCTAATTACTAAATGGAATATATATGAATATATATATATATGAATATATATATATATGAATATATATATATGAATATATATGATATATATATATATATAATATATATATATATATATATATATATATATATATATATAGATAGGAGAGAGAGAGAGAGAGGAGAGAGAGAGAGAGAGAGAGAGAGATGAGAGAGAGAGAGAGAGGATAGATAGATAGATAGTGGCTGGAACAAACTACTGTAATCTACCATTCCACTGCATAACTATCTATTGTTCTCAAATCTGTGCTACCTTTGGCAATGACAGATGCAAACAGTCATTTTTCTAGCAGTTATACTAAAAGTGGCTCTTCTAGGGCATTGTTTCATGGTTCAGGTACTGGTTAAATGTGTCTGCATGACAGATATTCTTTAAAGTAACAGTAGATGTAGTAGGATCACTACCACAGCAGTTGATCACAAGATCTGAGTGCTCTTCCAAAATGGCAGCTTTCTAGACACCTTTCCAATACTCTGATCAAAGCAGGTTCAAATTATTCAACTAGAGCCCAATAAAAATGAGCCCACTTGTTTTGAATGAGTGTGCACCAAACGCAGCTTGTCATCAGAGTGAATCACTCTTTTCAAAACATCTGAATGACAATGGAAAAACAGTTGTTCCTGGAATAAAATCCCAGAGGAAGTGATCACAGAGGTATCATATTATGCATGAATTTGGCTGCATTATCTACAGAAAGTCTGTTACTAGAGGGTAAATTTGCTAACATTAAAGGTAAGGTAGGCGATTTCAGAAAGGCTAGCAATCGCAAGCTAGCTTTGAAAGCAAGATCCCTAAAAATGCTATAGCCCCCCTAAAAATAGCTTAGTGACGCCCATGATAACACCTTTCATTCTCACTGAAACGTGCTGATGATGTATCGTCTGTGCAAAAAGGGTGTGCAGAGGTATGCAAATACATATTTTGACAGGCAGTACGGACAGCCTAGCGTAGCCTTCGGACCGAACATTTTGATTGGACGAACATTTTATGGTCCTATGCCTTCCACAGATGCATACATGTAAATAAATTTAGGCCACTTAATTTAGGGATTGCTCTTGGAATATGAAGAGACTTACAATCAGCAAAACAAAAATGTTTTTGAACCAAATCACCTACCTTGCCTTTAAAATGTCTTTGTATTGTTGTATTGTAATGTCAGTAGTACGAGTATGTATTACTTTTACATTGTGTATTATTTTTCCATGTGATTTGCACCAAAATATCCCAGTTTAATTGTCAACAACAGTCAGATTATGAAAAATGCATAACACCAAGATACCAAGAATACAGTAAAATGCTCAAAAGTAGACTAACCGAGCTAGAACACCATATGAAACCTTCAATCTAACTCTCAGCAATATGGGAACATCTTTAAACAGCATGTCCCAGTTAGATCTAAAGTGTGTCCTACAACAAAGATGCACAGCGTTTCCCAAATAATCATTAACCTTCACTTCCTGGTGACAACGTTTGCTTTGAGTCACAGAGAACTTAAATTCACACGTACACAAAAGTATGGCAAGGGACGCAGAGGGTACTGGTGCATGCACATTTAATTGTTCCTGTGTTTTCTGGCCTTTGCTACAGCTCAAAGTGATGACCTCACCTCTATTGAGTCCAGATCCCTCTCACTCATTCCACATGACCAGCCTCGCCCATGACCCTCTGCTCACACCTTTTTAAAACAGCATAGCAGACTTCCTGCTGGAAGAGTTACATAGTTTAAAATAGTTGCAAAGGCAACAAAAAGAACAATTTGAGAAAATCGAATTGTCGTCAGCAGCAAATGAGAAAATTTGATTTGAATCGATATGCACTTTATCAGACTGCATCTCTACAGTGCATTCCAGCATTTCCTGCACAGCTATTCAGCATCTTACACAACAACAAACGTATGATGTATGAAACACTAACAAATGACTCATATGAGCCAGTTCTTTTTAATGAATCAGTTTCAAATTCAGGTTTTCAGTGTGAATCAATGTAACAACTGACTCACTGAACCACTAGTCATTTAGAATCAGGTCAGATTCCACTTGTTAATGTGCATTTAAAGATATTATTTACATAAATAATTTTACATTTTAAATAAAATGTATTTTTTTTAACATTTTGTTGTAGGCTTATAAATGGTATTATGATTAATAAAAAATGTAAAAATGGTTTTATAAAAAAAAAAAAGGTGAGTTTTCAATCAATGCCATGCATCATCCACAAAATGTATTTGTGCATATACAATAGTGCTTCTCAAAACATTTTAATGTCTAGAGAAATTTAAATGTTTTCAGTTTGGATGGAATAAGAAAGGTCTGGCATATTCTGATTCAAGCAATGGCTTACTGACCAGTGACAGGTTTTGCTAAAGAACACAACATTACCACCAGACTGCCACGAAAGCAGTGTTACATATGACATTGAATTGATTTCACATGGAGATATTCAGTTTCCTGGCAATACATTCACTTCAATACATTCAGCCAGGAAGAGCTCACCAGTTCAGCCAGAAGTTCTGCTGATATTAGCATAATATAAAGAGCTATGTCCACACACACACAGAACAAGAAAAAGTACTGAAAATAGACTGCTCCCAACACAAAGTATATTAATCTATTAGCTACATCTTTAGCCACAAAACCACTTAGCCCTGGTGCAAATCCATTACAGATTTATCATTCATATTAACACCACTACTGAAAGTGGATTAAACAGTAACAATATCACAATAGGCTGGAGATCATTATAAGCAGATTAACACTAAATAAAATAAGCTTACATAATGGTGTGTGAAGGAGGCCTTTAGTAAATCTCAGTAACCTAAATCAAATTAAAACTCAAGTGGACCTTTATCTACATGACGAAGCAGTGAAAACACTGCTGCAAGGTGAGGTCAACCAACTGACACAAATTGCAAGCTAACATGTTACTTCACCTAACCATTAATGACCATCGAAGCAACCACAGAGTCTGCTGCTGTTTCCTCTGAGCATGCCTCATTTTGAAAAAAAAAAAAAAAAAAAAAAAACGATGACAACCACATGTTAAAAAAAATGCAAGGTCATGTGCATAAAATAAAATACTAACAATTGAGCAGCTGAGAAAACATGCAATTATACCCCAATGACACACCACATTTTTCTAGGGTCCAAACATCCAAGTCTGGGATTAAAAATTCTAATTTAAACCAATTCCCCGAGTCTGGAGTGGCAAAAAGGTTGCAATGCTCTGTTTCTCCCTTCTTACCTAAATGAAGATGGAAATGCTGCAGTCACTCCCACCAACTCCCCAGCACAACTGGCTTTAGGAAAAGCAGCAAAACAGGTATTAAACAACAAGAAGTGGGTTCCCCTCTGTGTATAATTAGGCTCTTAATTAGGATTGTCAGAAGTACCTGCTTCTGTACTGTAATTTTAAAAAATGTGATGATACCAGCAATTCCTGCCAGCCTTTTCAGCATTGAAACCAGTGTCTATCAGTGGATCCATCTATGAGCAGATATATTAGGGATCCGTTGATAAATGCGGCTTTCAAATGCTCCCATGTGTATCTGTGTAAGCACCGGATGAAGAGCGTGAAGTGATGATCATTGTAGCCAATCATAGACATATCTGTTGAGTGCGTGAACACAAAGGCCAATCAAATGCATTTAAGAATCCGCTCAACAGTGCTGATAATGCTAGTTGGAAATGCTGGTATCATCTAATTTTTTAAATTTCACTACTGACTGTTACCGAATTCGGTTCTTTTAACAACCCTACTCTTGATTAATGGTTTTAAAGCTGCCTCACCCTGTGTTTATTTTAAACTGCCTGAAATGACAGATTTTATGCATGTTGCATAAGTTAACATGATAAAATATTTTTCCCCCATTTTTTGTAATAAATAGTATTACAATTTATACAAACTATAAAATAAGTTTATAAAAAAACATGCATTCCCATGTGAATTTTCAATAAATGCAATGGATCAGCCACAAAATTTTTAATTAATGTTGCATAACGTACCAAGACAAAATAATTAAATCAAACAAACTAATGGTTTTATTAATTTCACTTACACAGCCATCACATCCTCATCAATGAATGTCAGAGCTTATTATCTATCCATTTGCAGTAAGGATTTACCAGAATTCTAGTCTGAAGCCAGTGATTATGTCATTGGTCAACATGGTGACTTAATGTTTTGTAAAACTCTGTAACCACCACTACCACAGTGTGGATGCCGGTCACACTGAGAAGAACGTAATACATAGGAAGACCTGCCTGACACATTCCATTACAACATATTCCAAAGAAGAGCAGTTGAACTAACTGACCAATAAGCCAAACCGTAAAGCTGTTACGAAACCACATTATGATTAAGGGAAGTAAACATGCCATACAAATAACATGTTCCAAAAGACAGAGTATTCAAAATGAGATTAGGTTTAAAATAGATCAAAAGGAATCTTAAAAGGCTTGGAGAATAAGACATTGACAAGCTCCCGTTTATTAAGCCCCCAGTTATTTCATCATGAAAGTGGATAAGAGACATTGTGTCAGTCCCTAAAAATCTACCATCATATATTCCTTCACTGGAAGGTGAATCACCGCTGTTGAAAGTGGATAAGAGATGTTGTTTCAGTATGTTGTGTTTTTCGTTGTTGTATTGATTCTACTTTGTTTGGCCTTACAAAAGAGGATGATATCTGCTTCATCATGCCTAGAGCCGATCCGTGCTGGTCGCTGAGGAAATATATCAACTTCGCGCTGTGTATCGCCGGATTGACTTTCACTGTGGACGAAGCGGAGTCCAGCCCGGGGTCGTCACATGTGGTTGCCGCAAGCCCACTGGCCGCGCCGTTCTCAAGTCCGCCGGCTGTTCCTCACTCAAGCCCACAGTGTGTGATGCTGTGCGATGCATTTTATGGAGGACTCACAGCCTGTAAGTACATTTTTTATATTTAAAGAATTTGCCACTTATGGTTCAAACGTGAGTTTTGAGCAGTGTAGAGTAGTTCTTGTTGTTTGTCATTTCTCCGATCACAAATGCAGACATGGTTTTAGGTTTACAGAAAAAACACAGCATAAGTCATTATAATCAGTAATTATGTCCCCACTGAATGCAACAAATGCCTCGTTTGTAATGGGTTTTATTGGTTTTGTCTCGTGCCGGGACACGGCATCACAGTATGGAAAGGGGCGTAACATTTTGTCACAAGCTTGAGGTATTCAGCCAATCACAATGCACTGGATAGCTGGCCAATCAGAGCACACCTCGCTTTTCAGAACGATGAGCTTTGTAAAAATCGACATGTTTCAGAAAGGCGGGGCATTGAAGAGCAACAATAATGTACATTATGTGGAAAATAATCTGTTTTTTGAACCTTAAACTGCATAAACACATTGCATTACACCAAATACACAACGTCATTTGACCCCATTAAGGTTTCAGTTTGCAAAGGCATTAGGCTTTTAGTTTACCTTTTGAAAGGAAAAAACATAATTACTGATTATAATTACATTTCTTCAGAAAAGTTCAATATTGAGTCTTGAATAAGCTGCATGATTCAAAAACATAGTAAGAATCCTGCATCTCAAATTCCTCAGCGCTCATTTCTCACCTTCAATTTTCAACAAACTGTCTACATGACTAATGGCTGCATAAATCTGAGGCTACAGCCTGCATTAAGACGGAGCCCAGAGTGGTAGAGGAGACAGGACTGTAATTATTGAGTCCGAAAGTAAGATGAGTGCCTTCAATACTAATTTCAGCATTTGGGTGCCATGTTAACACCCATTCTCTCTACAGCAAGAGGCTGAAAATCTCTGTTCTCCTCTATGAAACAGAACAAGCGCTGTTAGGCAGATGGCGAGACAGTTGGTGGGAAGATCAGCGATAATGCAGATACATTGTGAACCTTCAACTGTTTCTTTGCCATTCATCAGATCGGCATCAACAGCTGCTGCTTCCAGGAAATACAGATTAAATGAGGTGGCAGAACAATATGCTGAAAATTAGTATGGTTGAAAACCACCAGTGGCTGATTATATATAATAATAAAATTAGTATGGTTGAAAACCAATATATATATATATATATATATATATATATATCTATATATAGTGTGGTTTAAAAAAAAGGGCTGTCAAATGATTAATCACGATTAATCACATCCAAAATAAAAGTTTTGTTTACATAATATATGTATGTGTACAGGGTATATTTATTATGTATATATAAATACACACACATAAATTATATATTTAGAAAATATTTACATGTATATACATTTTATATATTTATATTCTTATATTTTATATTATATATATAAATATAATTTATATATAAACGTAACATATTCGTCATATATATATAAATGCATGTGTGTGTATTTATATATACATAATAAATATACACAGTATACACACATATATTATGTAAACAAAACTTTTATTTTGGATGTGATTAATCGTGATTAATCATTTGACAGCCC
Source organism: Cyprinus carpio (assembly GCF_018340385.1). NCBI lineage: Eukaryota > Metazoa > Chordata > Actinopteri > Cypriniformes > Cyprinidae > Cyprinus > Cyprinus carpio. The sequence continues at coordinate 15,583,351 of NC_056591.1, forward strand.
TAATATAATAATCAGTTATCTACCTTTTTAAGAGCATGCAACTTTATGGACTAAATATAGCAAGTTGGGTGGGAAATGGTTCTTTTCTTTCCTTTTCCTGTTTGTGACATCACTTATTTCATTGTCACCTGTGGGTACTTATTTGGATTTTATCTGCACTGACTCTCTGTTTATCTTCATGTGTGTTCCCAAAATTCAAGAGTCTTGGGTTTGGAACAACATGAGGGTGAGAAAATGATTACAGAATTTTCTTTTGGGTGACTAACCCTTTAAAAACTGCCCAAAGCAATGTGCATTTTGATGTGTGCAATAACAAATTGCTTCAAATAATATAAGTTAGACTGGACAAACCCAAAAGTTGAGCCTCTATCTATATCATATATTCCAGTGCAAAGAAGTCTTAAACATCAAAAAGAATGACCATTAGAAACTGTCAAGTCACCTTTATTTATATAGCGCTTTAAACAAAACAGACTGTGTCAAAGCAACTGAACAACATTAATTAGGAAAACAGTGTGTCAATAATGCAAAATGACAGTTAAAGGCAGTTCATCACTGAATTCAGTGATGTCATCATGCAGCTCAGTTCAGTTTAAATAGTATCTGTGCAATTTTTTGCAAGCAAGTCAACGATATCGCTGTAAATGAAGTGTCCCAAACTAAGCAAGCCAGAGGCGACAGCGGCAAGGAACCAGAACTCCATCGGTGACAGAATGGAGAAAAAACCTTGGGAGAAACCAGGCTCTTTGGGGAGCCAGTTCTCCTCTGACCAGACGAAACCAGAAGTTCAGTTCCAGGCTGCAGCAAAGTCAGATTGTGCAGAGGACTCAACTGGTTCCTGTGGTCTTGTCCCGGTGGTCATCTGAAACAAGGTCTTTACAGGGGATCTGTATCTGGGGCTCATCTAGTTGTCCGCTGACATTCAGGGCTGTAGAGGTCCTTTCTAGGAGACGTACTGGATCCGTGTGACTGCAGTGACCCTCTGATCTGGATACAGACTGGATCTGGTGACTACGGTGACCTCAGAATAAGATAATACTGTCTGATGTATTGGATCACATCTGATGCAGACTTGTTACAGAATTAGATTTGGATGTTGTCTGCTGCCAAATCTTGAAAAATATACTTGCATAACCGAACAACTGACATGATTTTAGATAAACCAAACTTCCATAGCAACAGCATATAAGAACAACAGGAGAGGCTGTTAAGCGCTCTAACTCGCACATTATTTGTTAAACCTGAGGCAATGATTAAAACTTATTTGCCCAACCTTAATCCAGCAGTATCTATAGAATCTTAAAACACTCTACATGTAAAAAACTCTTGATAATCCCACAGCTGCCAATCATCCACCCAGGCGTCTTTTTCCCCTCACACATTTCCTTTTCTACATGTTTCACAACATGTGCATGTCCACCTACACACTCCCTTTCAATAGGCTACTTATTTAATATTGGAAATGCGACACTGCCTGCAGATAACTGCATCCTTGGCATTCTTAGATAGAGGCTGGGGACAGAAAACACTTAATCTAAGTAAGGTTTTGCACAGTAGGAACAATATATGCTTGCTACTGACTTTATCAAAATCAAGTTATTAATGCAGCATTGTTTACATCTAAAAAAAGACATGTTATAGGTGATCCATGAAAACGGAAAAAGAAAACGGGATCCATGCTGTTCCACGGGTGGATGTACCAACAGCAAAGTGAAGGTCTGAAGGTGGTCAACTGAAAAAAAAAAAGTCTAAAAGTGGTCAGATTGTCTACTTTTAAATCAACCACACCAAGACTACACAAAATAGCGGCAGGCCTGTCAAAGGACACGGCAACATCAACATCTCAAGGACATGATGATACCAACACAAAGTTCCACCGTGGTCATTTCTAAGATCTGATGGTCTGCATCTCCCATACATCTAAAGTTAAAAAGGGAATGCTAGAAAGCACTTCAATCAGGGACCTGCTCTTCAAATCCACCCCCACACAAACTGCATTTAGAGCCTGGCCAATACAGAGTGAGCACACACCACCCACACAACGAAGAAAAGACATGCAAATGACAAATCAGCGAAGCCCTTACAGGGAGAAAACAGGGAGAGTGAAGGGCCATTAGTCAACCTACAACACAGAACTCACAATTTCGATGTGACAAAATGTTATGCATAACAAACGCCAAGCAATCTACAACCCAGTGACTCCTCCAGTTGGACACCTGATATGATTCTCAGCTAATGCAGCAGATTCCATAGATATTCAATTCCACAGATATCGTCAACAATGAGCCTGTGATGGGTAGGCAGCTCACTAGTTTTTGAGACAGCATTTGTTCTCAAATATATAGATAGATAGATAGATAGATAGATAGATAGATAGATAGATAATCTTTGATCATTTAATGTATTAATTCTATAGAGATTGCACTCAAAAAAAAGCATCAACTACATTAAGAAATTTATTTTCCAGGCCTCGAAATCACACTTTAATATTTCCCTAAACTGAAAAGATGTGCTCACTTGCAAGAACAAAGTAGCCTGTTTCTGAATTATTTACCAGTGAACATTAACAAGGTCACTCCCTGCTTAAAATTGAAAACACAGGAGTCAGATTTATGTATTTTCATGAGTTGCAATCCATATTATTGAATTATCTTCTTGACTGATGTAACAATGACTAAATGCGCACAATCTATGTTGATGAAGTTGCTCGGCTGTCAGCTGTAATCGGCTGTGTTTCTGTGATCTTCCCACATCTGGAGTTAAGATCAAAACTCTTCAACTATAACCGCACCATTTTCACCTTGCGCTGTCTTGTTTTTCAGATTGAGACGTAATAAACACTACGGGTTTACATTCCGACTGCTATCAGTTATCAAACGTGGTCGCGTTCACTGCAACTTTCTGATCGAATCGTGTTTTCCTCTGATGATCAGGTGAGTCGAGATCATTCGTTAACCATCGCAACTCGCTCGACAGATAAAACGAGGAATTTTAGCGCGTACAAAGACACGCTTTCATCGAAGAAACACATCCGTGGAGCCTTTTACAGATATGCAAGCACGGTCCGGAGTTGGCATGCACAGTTAAATCACAGACATCTTACGAACTCACCTTCTTCCCTCTCCAGCTCTCGCTGCACTCGTGCGGTCTCTTCTCCCACAAAATCTTCCGATAAAAGTCCGACACGAGCGTCTCTCCGCCTCGTAGTGTTTGCCAGCTGAGTGCAGTCTACGTGCGGCCGTTATTCCTGCCGTTTTCCCGTGTGTCGCGGGAGAATGTTCAGTGTATTGTTGTATCTACTCCAGCAACAGTACCGTTGGCCCCAGCGTCTCGTTTACAATTATTCAACTTCGAAGTTCATACAAAGTTGCAGCTCCGCCTCGCGCTGCAGCTGCTGATGAGGTCACTTCAAGCTGAAGCTTTGCTTAAAGGATTCTCGCGATAGCTGAGCGCAGCTAGAGGGGAGCGTGATTTGGAGGCTTATTTGGATCTCTGGGAATGGGCCCCCTACGGACAGGGTTGCCGTAGCAACAGCGCAATTTATGTGCTGCACGGGTATCACGCGACTGTTGTCTTGGACAAGAGTAGCAGGGTTGACCTGTAGGCTACAACATGTCCTTTGCTGTCTTGTTGGGTAGCATTTGTGACATGTTTTATTCTAAGCATAATGGTTAACACTTGATAACTAGTAAGGACCTACCTCATTTGCCAAACCTTCTCCAGTTTATCCATTTTAACATTTTTTAATTTTTCCTCGCTTTTGTAACCAAATAGTGCCTAATAACGGTAAACACCAGCAGAAAGTAGTGTGTGAAAAACATGAGAAATGGTTTTATTTGTAGACAGTAGTCCTCATTAAAATCAATACCATCACAAGTTGTTTTAACCATCAAAAAATGTCTGAATATAAACCCAAAATAAAGGAATTTTATCCTTTGTTTTACACAAACTGCCAGTTTTATGACTATGATTTCATTCAGCAGTGGATGACTATTCTAACCCTCTCTAGCACACTCTATTTTATTGGTTTTCTTACTACTTGTATTCTTAAAAATAATAAAAAAGACTTGACCCTCTAACACTTGCACTCTCTATTCTATTTCCATTCTGTTCTTACTAGTTTTCTTTTTTTAAAAAAAAAAAAGAGAGAAAGAGTCTCTGACAATAGCATTTTCTATTCTTTTTCTATTCTTTTGACTTTTTTATTTTTATTTAAAAAAGACCCTCTAACACTTGCATTTTCTATTCTTTTTCTATTTTGACTGTTTTCTTTATAAAAAAAGAGTCTCTAACACTAGCATTCTCTATACTTTTCTATTCTTTTTTATTTTTATTTATTATAAAAACAACCCTCTAACACTAGCTTTCTCTGATCTGTTTCTATTCTTTTGACTTATTTTATTTTTATACAAAATAAAAAAAACTAACACTAGCGTTCCCCAGTCTTTTTCTATTCTATCTACAGGTGCATTTTAATAAATTAGAATGTTGTGGAATAGTTCATTTATTTCAGTAATTCAACTCAAATTGTGAAACTTGTGTATTAAATAAATTCAATGCACACAGACTGAAGTAGTTTAAGTCTTTGGTTCTTTTAATTGTGATGTTTTGGCTCACATTTAACAAAATCCCACCAATTCACAATAAATTAGAATATGGTGACATGCCAATCAGCTAATCAACTCAAAACACCTGCAAAGGTTTCCTGGGCCTTCAAAATGGTCTCTCAGTTTGGTTCACTAGGCTACACAATCATGGGGATGACTGCTGATCTGACAGTTGTCCAGAAGACAATCATTGACACCCTTCACAAGGAGGGTAAGCCACAAACATTCATTTCCAAAGAAGCTAGCTGTTCACAGAGTGCTGTATCCAAGCATGTTAACAGAAAGTTAAGTTGAAGGAAAAAGTGTGGAAGAAAAAGATGCTCAACCAATGAGAGAACCGCAGCCTTTTGAGGATTGCCAAGCAAAATCGATTCAAGAATTTGAGTGAACTTCACAAGGAATGGACTGAGGCTGGGGTCAAGGCATACAGACGTGTCAAGGAATTTGGCTACATTTGTCGTATTCCTCTTGTTAAGCCACTCCTGAACCACAGACAACGTCAGAGGCGTCTAACCTGGGCTAAGGAGAAGAAGAACTGGACTGTTGCCCAGTGGTCCAAAGTCCTCTTTTCAGATGAGAGCAAGTTTTGTATTTCATTTAGAAAACAAGGTCCTAGAGTCTGGAGGAAGGGTGGAGAAGCTCATAGCCCACACTGTCTTCATAGTTTACCAAGAAATTTTGGAGCACTTCATGCTTCCTTCTGCTGACCAGCTTTTTGAAGATGCTGATTTCATTTTCCAGCAGGATTTGGCACCTGCCCACACTCTTCCAAAAGCACCAAAAGTTGGTTAAATGACCATGGTGTTGGTGTGCTTGACTGGCCAGCAAACTCACCAGACCTGAACCCCAGAGGATCTATGGGGTGTTGTCAAGAGGAAAATGAGAAACGAGATCTAAACATGCAGATGAGCTGAAGGCCACTGTCAAAGAAACCTGGGCTTCCATACCACCTCAGCAGTGCCACAAACTGATCACCTCCATGCCACGCCGAATTGAGGCAGTAATTAAAGAAAAAGGGGCCCCTACCAAGTATTGAGTACATGTACAGTACATGTAATATACTTCCAGAAGGCCAACAATTCACTAAAAAATTATTTTTTTTAATTGGTTTTATGAAGTATTCTAATTTGTTGAGATTGGTGTGTGAATTGGTGGGTTTTTGTTACATGTGAGCCAAAATCATCACAATTAAAAGAACCAAAGACTAAACTACTTAATTTTTTTGTGCACTGAATTTATTTAATACATGAGTTTCACAATTTGAGTTGAATTACTGAAATAAATGAACTTTTCCATGACATTCTAATTTATTGAGATGCACCTGTAGATAGAATAGAAAAAGACTGGGGAACGCTAGTGTTAGTTTTTTTTATTTTGTATAAAAATAAAATAAGTCAAAAGAATAGAAACAGATCAGAGAAAGCTAGTGTTAGAGGGTTGTAAGTCACTTTGGATAAAAGTGTCTGCTGAATAACTAAATGCAAATGTAAATATATTCCACTGAAACCTTGAAAACTAGTAGTTGTCAAATAATTAGAGATTGATTTATACAACAATACAATAGCTATTGTTTATGGTCAAGGTTCTGATAACTTTCCATAGTTACCTTTTTTTTCTTTTGTTGTCAGTGGCCACTGACAGGTGTTATATAAATGATATAAGGTGCATGCTTAAATGTAACAACAAAAAAAAAAAAAAAAAATGTAGTAATTAAGTGGGTTTGTCCAAACTTTTGTGCAAGATTTCATGTGAACATTGTTCAAATATAAATCCTCATACCGGTACTCTCAGAAATATTCCCAAAGAAAATCAAGTTATCACATGAAATTAAACCGCAGAAGATTGTAAATAAATATATTTCAGTTTTAAAATAATATGTAGTTTGTTACCATGACAACTGGCTTGCAAACACCATGCTGCAGATTTTAGAAAAGCTACTACCACTGCAGCACAGACTGTCCATTTTTGAGGACAGATGTTTTAATCCAAGAGAAATAAAGAGCACATACAATCCAAAAATAATCTCCTTGAAATGAGTGCACTAGTTTCCATGCATACTATTTTGTGAGATCTCCATTAACAAACAACATTCTGTTCTTGAGAATTAACACAGCTGCTATATATTTCAAGAAAAGAGAGAGAAAAAAGAAAGGATAGGAGTTAGCATGGATTATCATCTCAATGCACGAACAAAAATCATAATGTCGGACAGGTTGCTGACCATCTGACCATTCCTTCTAAATTATTTAGGAAATTTCTTTGTCCCATTTGTGCAATCAATACTTGGTGCCCCCTACATGTTGACCACACAATCACATGTGTGACCTCACATAGAAATGTCTTGTCATGGATGCTAAGAGGAACAGGAAGAATGGCCCCATTCATTTAGCTCCACTCAAGCGATGCAGATACACTAATACAGAATGACATGCAGAAAGGTGACAAGTTGTTTGTGAGCACACAGGGTCTTTGTGTGACCCAATGAGAAGCACAGTGTAGTAGGCCTTCAAAATGGCTGATGCGCTAGTTAGTCTAAGAGATTAACATAATTTAGCATACAATTAAGATAGCCCATGTTGTTTATTGTTCATATTTGTGTTATTATATTGATAGAATCCACAAAGTAATTACTAAATGCCCACAGAGAGAGATTAATGACTGTCAGTTATATTCACTATGTGAGTTCCAATTAGCACTTCCCTCAGAGAAGCATAAAGTCCAAATGCAAGTTAGTAATTGCAGTCGCATTAAGAAATCATGATTATCTTTTCATAGGTGCACAGTGCACATAATTTCTTCTGGTGCTCTGCGATTCACAATGACTCAGTCAATATCCTGAGGCACTTCCCTGTTTTACCCACTGAAAAAGCACATTTGTTTTATTTCTTTATCTGTGGAGTTATCAAAAAGGAACATTTCTAATTGTACATAATAGGATTCCAAATGGTATTTCATATAATGTTTGACAGCTCTCGTAAAACGTAAATCGTATTTGAATTTTGTAATATATATTTATCATATTAACTATTGAAGAAAATATGTATATTTTGAATTAATTATATATATATGTGTGTGTGTGTGTGTGTGTGCATGTGTTCTATATTTTTACAATATTCATATTATTTATTGTAATATATTTTGCATTATAAATATGTAAGTCAGACAGACAGAGATATAGACAGACATTATTTATTGAATATATAAATAAATATATCTGTATCTGTCCATCTATAGCATATATATAATGAACAATATTTATGACAATAAATTATATTACAGTATATATACTGCACATTATATATAATGTTTAAAATAGTTTAATTTATTTTATAATATATTTGAATATATAAATAAATATATCTGTGTCTGTATTTAAAATGTATTATATAGAGTAAACAATATTTAAATATATATGTGTGTGTGTGTGTGTGTGTGTGTGTGTATGGCAAAATGTATATTGAATAAATTATGTTATATATTTTTACAATACATATTGCAATAGATAGATAGATAGATAGATAGATAGATAGATAGATAGATAGATAGATAGATAGAAAGTTCAAGCAGCCTTTTTCATCATCTCCAAGCAGGTATAAAGGAGGGATGAGAAGGCAGAGTAGAAAGAGTCTGAATGCTGTGAAGTTTTCTCAGGGTGCTTAGCATTCCACATTGCGCACCTCCAGAGCTCAGAGAGCCAGCGTGACTCACTCTGGTGTGAAAGCACAGTGTGGCGAGGTGGGAGGATGACAACACAGTGCTTAGCAGAAGTGTCCTGAAGCTGGAAACCCCCCCCCCCCCACACCAAACACCCCCGCTGCATGCGCATGCACCCCAAAAATAATACTAAAGCATATCTTGTTTCTCTCTCTCCTAAGAATGCATTGGTTTAATTCTCTCAATGCCTGGCAAGTTTTTGTTCTGAGCAAATCACTGATTAAAAGAGGATAGGTGAGAGCCAATTGCATGGAAGTATTTGGTTACGGCATGACAGGATTATCTAGGAAAGGAAATCTGAGGGGATCTAAGGGCTGTTTTCGAAGCTCTCCCGGACTTCCTCAGAATACTGACAATGGGGATGGAGAAAAAAGATCAAATCTACAGTAGCTGGATTAAAGTTCTACTCATGAATGTGAGCCAAAAGTGTTCTCATGTAATCTTCAGACTTTGTCTGTTCTTACATGATAACTGTCATTATATTATGTAAGTTAGCCCTTCATTTTTTAACATCTTTATACTTTATCAAGTGTCGGGGCTTGAGTTCCCTGTTAAAACCTTGTGAGACTTTTTATTTTTATTTGCAACACTATATGGAGCTCTTTCACTTTACCCACACTGTCTCTCAGAGATAACACATAATATAGAGCCATTGTCAACAGAACACATTGTGACACCTGAATAGATTTACTAACTTTACAAATGCATCCTCTGCACACAGTGCTCATTTAAATTAAGTATTTGTATAAAAGGCAAATAGCAGAGTTAGGCAAATCAATGAGCCTTTTAGTAGAATATGTAAACATTTGTGTGTTCATGTGAGCCTCCAGCAATATTAATGAAGATAAATGTTTGTTATTGTAAAAGATGTACATACATATAAAGTTTTGCATTACTCTTTTTCATCTGTCATTATGATTTGTCATTGGAGAGTGTGGGGTAACATAAAAAATATTGCCTTTTGCACACAGATAGTTCACCCAAAAAACGAAAATTCTGTCATTATTTATTCACCCTCGTGTTATTCCAGGCCTGCATGACTTACTTTTTTCTATAGAACATAATAGAAAATATATTGAAGTGTCTTCGACCCATGCAATTACAGTTAGATTCATAGTATGGACACTTGCTAACAATTAGTTAGTTCATTTTAGCTCAGGTCCATTAAATAATATAAAAAATAATTGTTGCATTGATTTATGCATATTACTTTCTTACAAATTAGCTGCAAACATGAGCTTGTGCCACAAAATTTGCTTAATCAGTGCTCTCTCTGTCCAAGCTTCATCCAGCTGTGTACGGCCTTGAGCGAGAGATTTCTCATTAAGTACCATTAATAATCAGTTCTATCAAGGCATATATTCTTTGTACTGAGAAAAAAAATCATCATGACCTTCATAAAATTAAGCAAATGAGCGGACTTCATTACCAAAATGCTTCATAAATGCTGAAGGATATTTCTCAGTTCTGAGCATTACATAAAACCGCAAAACACATTCTTCTTCACGTTGTTTTCTACTTGTGTGTTTTATGATGCATAACTACAATTCAGTACAGATTTCAGCTTTGCACAACTGCCTCCTAGTGGGCAGTGGTGGTGTTGCACTTACAGAGACTTGAATCTCCAAAAAAATAAAAATAAAAAATTACCTTTTCATAATTAGATGTTTATTCATAACTACTTGATCCCCTAAACAGAATCACAATATTATAGTTTATATATAAATAACCACATAAGCATTTAAATTTCTCAGATTGGACATATTTCATGAAACAACTTCTCAAATAAGACAGGTAAACATCAGCATTATTCAAGAGTTCATTTAAGTCAACATAGTACAATACCACTTGCACATATAAATGCTGCAATAGTGTAATATACATTGAATCATTAGCAATACAACCCATGTCACTGCAACGATGCACATCGGCATCAAATGCTTGGAATCACAACAGTTCAGTCTGCTGCATACATTTCACTCAAGTTCATATGGGTAAGATGTTGATTTAAGCACAAGAAAAATATTATTTGGTGTGCTGTGATGAAAGTTAAACCACATTATTTCCAGAATCATTAATAGAGTAAAAGTTGAAACATTCCAACTATTCTAATCAGGTAAATGGTGATTACTGATTGAAAAAGTAATTGTAAAATAACACATTAAATGATAATATTTGAGTCAATTTTCAGCAATAATCTCAGATTAATGAGATAAAACCATTGCATTCCTTTACAATCACAGTGGACCAGAACTGGTAAGCAGCATGTTTAGTGAATATTTTTTTTTTTTTTTTTTACAGAGCTTTTACAGAAAAGAAGCATGTATTCTTACACTGACATAAGTAGCTTCATCAATTCATCACTCAAGAATAAATGTATTACCTTGAAAGAGCATTCATTGGTCAAGTAGGTGCATTCAAGGTTTTAGTATTCAAAAAATTTATAGAAAGCCAAATCAGATCTGAATATATTCACATGAAGTCCCATAGCAAAACACAAGAAAGAATATATGTTAACATGGGCGCTCCAGCCATACAACCACGCTGAAGGAACAGTTCACCCTAAAATGAAAATTTGCTTAAAATTTACCCTCATGTCATTCAAGATGTAGACGAACTTGTTTTTTTTAATCGGAATAGATTTAGAGAAATCCACCAGTGGATCCTTTGCAGTGAATGGGTGCCGTCAAATTGAGCGTTTAAACAGCTGATAAAAACATCATAATAATCCACATTACTCTTATCAACCAATTAATGTACTGTGAAGTGGAAAGCTGTTTGTAATAAACAAATCCATCATTAAGACACCATCCATAATATTGCTTTCTCTGAATCAAGAGAGAAATATGCACAGATCAATCACTGTTCACAAGGGAAAACAGTTCAAAACCAGTGTATTTTGTTGAGAAGACAACAGTAGATGGACGCAAATTTTCATTTTTGGGTGCACTATTCCTTTAAATAAACCATTCTGCCTTACGCTTTAATCAACTTGTTTTTTATATTTGTGAAATTGAATATAACTGACTGACATGGAATGTATGGATTGAATAACATAACTAAATAATGTACACTGCAGTGCCCTATTGTTTATTAAACTAAGAAAAAAACTGAAAAATATTCTTAATATGCAAGTATTTTGTAATGTTCCATCTTAATTTATAGTAACTATAAAATAAATAATGAAGAATAAATAATATTCATGAGAATCAGTAGGAAATAAGCCTTTAAAGGCACCAAACACTGTTTAACAATAACGTTCAATTTTGCAAATGTAAATGTAACATAAATATGAAAATCCACTGAAAAAGTAGTCATGCCACTTCCTGTCCTCAGCACCAGCAGGACTTATGGGTGCCGTCGCTAACATTACACAATCCTTCCTGCTCCTCCAAAACAGCGAGATCGAACTGGTCATTCATGGATCCTCCCAACAAATCAAGATCCTTCTTATTGGCTTGTAAGACTAATTCAGCCAATCGGGTGAAAGACTGTAATTGAAAAAACATGGAAGGGGAAATAAAAAACCTGATTAGCTGTGGATAATAAAAATATACAAACAAAATGATCAGAAGGCTGCACAAATTCACCATTCAGGAAAAAAAATTAAAATACAGAAATACTGCAGAAAAAAAAAAAAAAAAAAAATCACACAGACAACATTGTACCTCTGTAATGTTGTGGTTGGTAAAGGCACTTGTCTCAAAAAAGTCCATTCCATAAGCCTTGGCAAGCTGGAGCAAAACAGATTAAGATGTCTGAAGAAAGTCTTTAACCTCAGACATCAGTTTGTCACATGACAGAGTAAATGTGGAGTAAATGGCACTATGAATGAAAGATGAAGTGCACATCAGGAAAGTATTATTTATTTACCTTATTTCCCTGTTCTGTAGCTACTTGTCTCCTATGTTCTTCATCAGACTTGTTCCCAACAAGTATCTTCTGCACTTTCTCAGGGGCGTACTGAGAAACAGATGTACAGAACAAACGAGAAGAGAGACTCAATAGAGGCAAATGGATGGAGCAGAAACAGACAAATATGATATGAGACATAGTTTACATATAACAGAAGTGCTCCGCTTCAAGTAACAACAATCACCAATATTGGTTTGGTACAATTTCTGTGTTTATATCAAGTTTTCTTTTGTCCTCTAGTGGGAACACATGGGTGCAATGTTTTAAACGTAATATATGAATCATACAGTGGGGTCCAAAAGTCCACAATAAACATCTGAGATTCAAAAATGTATTTCAGTGTTTTATTTATGATAATAATATATAAACATAACTGTACCATGAACAAGGCTAAATAAAATATATATTATTAACATTAATAAAAAAAATAAAGCAATGTTTTGGTGCTCTGAAATAAATGTAGGATTTATAATTAGTAATTAGAATTCATAAATAAGTACAAAATCTTAAATATTCCTGATTTATTTCCCCGTCACAATGTTTCTTTGTTTAACTTTTTACTAGATCCAAAAACTTTCCTTTGCTGTTAATTAAATTCAGTTTTTTATATCCCAGATTTGCAGTGTGACTGTGACTCTACTGTGGATGTAGAGTTAAAACGAGAACGAGGGGCGGTGGAATTTAAATGAAGAGATATTAATAAGAAGCAGGTTATATTTAGTTACAGTAAGACAGATATGCTTTAAACTCCACAGCTTCACCTCATCTACATCACTTGCCCACTTCATGATGTGCTGGAACGAGCGCTCGCTTGTGATGTCATACACCAGAAAAATGCCCTGTTGAGACAGAATCAATTTCAATCCACCCATACATTATAATGAGTGTTTATCAGTGAATTACCACACAATAGACACCGAAAGGCATCTCTATCCTTTATTATATAAGTATATGAGTCAGTGAGATGAGTGAATATCACCTGTGCTCTTCTGTAGTACTGTTTAGTGATGGTCTGATATCTCTCCTGACCTGCTGTGTCCCTGCGTACATACACACAACTGATTAGCACAACCAATGGATCAAACGCAGTTATATCATCATTGAAAAATAAAACATACCATATCTGTATTCGTACTTTAACGCCATCTATCTCCAAGGTCTTCATTTTGAAATCGACACCTGGGGTAAATAAATAAAATACATTTCAAATGACTTTAAAATGAAAAAACTAATTCATATGATTTCCTCCATTAAAAATGATGAGTTTAATATTTTGTTCAGTTTATTTAGAGACACATGAAGTAGGAATGACGTGTTCTTGTAAGTTGTGTGAAACCCTAACAAGATCTTGAGCAATGAAAGAAAGCAACTCTCTATATTAAACATGAGGCAGGCAAGAAAATAAAGCCAGAGCAAAACTGCAATGATAAATGAGTATCTGTCAATAAGGTCCACTGCGAGACATTCCAGCTCCCGGAAGAGCTGTTCTTCTAGGAAGTTCCATACTCAATAACAGTTATGACTCCAAGACAACAGTAGTCGGGTGTCTCTGTAATTTTTAACATGCACTGTCATTAATGTGATTTAAAAAAAAAAAAAAAGGATTAATTACCAAATTTCTTTCTTAGAGAGACAACTCAGACAGCTTGTATACAGGTCTTCATATCAAACACATTTTTGTCTTCTTCTAAAGATTCAATTCAATGTCTGAAACCAGATGGCATGTCACGCACAACAAAATGCAAGCACAAGAAATACTAAAATAAGACAGGAGTACAAAACCATGCCATCCACAGAGCTCCATAGCCTCCTCTTTATTAAACCGCATTAAGTAAAGCATTAGTGTTAGTGCCCTCAGCTTTCCCACAGGGACACACAGAAAAGTCATCACTACAGGCACTGAATTGGTTGGCCTGGGGCAAAGGAAAATTATGAAAGAGCTGTCCTTCCCGTCCTCTCTTCCAGAATCGCAGGCAGTGAAAGGACAACAACAATGCTGTGAAATACTACAAAAATAAAAGAGAAACCAAACTGTAACTTCCCTTCACTGTAACAGCCATGTTGGATCACATGAAAAGCTACTCACTGTACCTTGGTAACCCCCCTGTTATTAGAAACTTAAGCTCACCGAATAAATTAATCATGGTTGACTGGAAATAGCACATTTCAGTATTATCATTATTCTAAAACTATTGCTTTTGGGTGATGCTGCAACATCTCAGATCAGTCAGTGTGACATGAACCAAAAATCAATGAGAGCACCTTTAAGAACTTTTAGGTCAGATTTCCTCCATATTCTCAAGGGCACTTCTGATGGCTTTTTGATTTGATAAACCAGCTTTCATTCAAAATCCTTTTATTTTAATCAATACTATGCAGGAGTGTAAAAAGTACTGAGAACAGTACAGATACTACACTATGTATAAACTGTATATATATATATATACACACACACACACACACACACACACTTGGTGAAAGTAAACGTATTTAAAGTTGAAAAATGAAAGACTGTTCTATGCCATTTTTTAAAGCTTTTTAGAGATTTTCTCATTTTAGTATTTTTAATGCAAAAAAAAAAAGAAACCTGTCAAAAATTGCTATTTTCTCATTGTTCTGCCTATGTAAACATCATAAAGCTGAAGTTAAAATAAACCAATATCCTGAAACCTGTTACCAGAACACTGATTTTACAGTGGTTACAGCTACGTTTAAATCTAGACTCAAAACACATCTTTTTAGTTGTGCTTTTAGTGTTTACTGAATGAGCACTGTGCTACGTCCGAACTGATTGCACTGTATGTATCATCATCTATTCTTTATTGTTTTAATTTCATTTTAAATCAATTTTTTAAAATCATTTTAGATTTTAATTCCTTGCTTTTATTATTGTGATTTTTTTTACTTTATGTAAAGCACTTTGAATTACCATTGTGTATGAAATGTGCTATACAAATAAACTTGCCTTGCCTGTCATTTGAATATAGCAATTTTTAGACTACTTATGAACAGCGTTCACGATTGACTCGTCCATCTACAGAGATGGTTATCATATACATCAAAGTCTGTGTCTGAAAGGGATAATTCACCCTAAAATGAACATTCTGACATCATGCAATCACCCTGGACTTTCAAAGTCACATTAGGATAAAGAAAAACATTATTTTTATTTTTTTTTTATTTTTATTTTTTTTATTTTGTATTTTTTTGTGTACATTTAAGTTATTTTGAAAAGTAAAAAGCATTTTTTGTAACTTATGGTGTGTTAACATAACAATGTACTTAAAGTTTTTCCCCTTGCATTTTTGAAGTTTCATGTTGTCAAAACTATCCCTAATCACACAGAAAAAGATTATATATGCTGTATTATGCATGTCACTTTGTAAAGAAACACTACGTGCATTTTTATAGTTTACACAGAGATGAAAACAAGAATAGTTGTGAAAAACTTGCACTTTGAAACCCATTTTCAAACATTTGGGTTTTCAGGCCCCCAAAACGCTGTTGTTTTGTAAATGAAAGGCCAAAATATACAAAAAAGTTTTCCGTTTTTAGTTGATGTCAGTGTCGTGCCGCCTGAGTAAAAGTACAAGCATTTAGTTTTAACAGAACTCAAGTAAAGTACAGATTCCCCAAAAACATAAAGCATAATAGTGAAATATTTATACCTCTAATAATGTAAGGTTTCAGAGCACCAAAAATATAAAGACAATTAAAGCAGTCCTTTAAATGAATGGTCTTTTGACAGATGGTAATGAGAGTATTAAACTTGTCACAGTGTGCCAGAGCTGAACAATTGAATCATCACTTTGACACTTTCCTTCCGAGACAGGGGCTAATTGGCAATGGAAATAATTTTAACAAGACAACAGACAGATATGCTATGGTGATTATCACATACAAATTTAAACACAAATTCAATTTCTCTAGTGTTGACAGCATCATAAACAATTGACTAGAAAAAGCAAACAGAAATGGAGCTCTTATCTTGTTGTATTTGCTATCCTCAAACTAATCAATCAACAGCTGCTTTCTATAGCAAGAATAATTTAGCATAACAGCATGTTGCCTCGAGGCGAATAGATAACCATTAGCTAATGCTTCAAATTAACTGTCAGACCACACAGACATCTGTTCCACTGTGAATAACGTTTCAGTACAGCACTAAGGTCCTTGATAGCCAAGTATCATAATATATATGGGTCATAGCCCTACGGACTAGAGCGTACTGAACCATTTTTTTAGGGCAAGACACCAGCCATCTCTCAAGACAGTCAGACTAAAGCTTTTATCTCTTTCAGTTAAAGACGGTTCTGTATCACATCTCTACTTAACCAAAAGAGATCCATCCCAGCATATTAAATAAACAGTAGCGGGACAGACAGCAAGCTGCAGGAATGAGTCAGGGCTTCAAACTCCTTATTGATTTGGGTGGGGGGGGAGGTATAATCATCAAGAACAAGAAGGGTGTTATGAATCCTATGCCTGATTTCTTGATATTGTTTGCTCCCCTGGAAACACCAAGAAAGCTACACAACAGCCTTTATGATTTAATTGAGGGATAACATTTTTGGTACATGTTCAGAAGCTCAATTGCTTCATTAAAGGAATAGTTCGCCTAAAATTTGGTTTTGTAAGCATTTATCACCCTCACGTCTTTTGAAACATAAATTTTTTATTGTGTGGAACACAGTTGAAGATTTTACACAATGACATAGATTTCACAGTTCACACAAAAATAACAATTTAATCATTATTTACTCACCCTAGTATCATTCCAAACCCATTTGACTTTCTTCCTTCTGTGGTCCACAAACTTAGATATTTAGCAAAATGTCCAAGCTGCTAGTTTCCGTACAATGAAATTGCATGGGGACAGTTGTGATCATCATTCATGTTCATTGTATGGAAAATACTAAAAGAGCTGCTAGGACATTCTGCTAGATAGCTACTTTCATGGTTTCCAAGGCAGCAAAAAGGTTTGGAAAGGCAAGTAAACAGTGACTATTTATTTTTCTTTTTTGGGTGAACCATCCTTTTAAAAGAACTTTATACATATATAAGCATCTAGTTTACCTTTATACACGATAAGCATCACAAATTAGGTCGAATTAATAAGTTTCGTATTAAGAATGGGTTTGTGGTTAAAAATAAGTAAGTGTCCTTATACATATTAGCATATGAAAAATATAAAATTATGTATTTCTGGAAACTAATCTCTCGGTTCATCCTCTTCGAGTGAGTAAACTGGCTGTTGCCAGAATGTAATGTCAGCACACTGGGAAAATGTCCCACTAGACCAAGAGCACACTAGCTATATGAACACTGAAATGAGAAGTTTATGAAAAGCCTTTTTAGAACCAAATTTTGTTTTTCATAACATCCAATCAACCAAAATAATAATAATAATAAAAAAGATCCCTGTGCTGGGAGTGCTTGAACGCTTAGTGATAAAATGGTCCTTTTAGAGAAAATTATTTTTTAGAGATTACAATAAAAATCTTTCCGTATTTCTTACAGCTGAGACCAAAACTTACAATTGAGTTTAAGCTGATTTCCATTTCATATCAATATAGTACTTGTATAAAACAGCAAGTGTGGCTGACAGAATACTTTTATACATCTTTTATTGAAAATGCATGCAATAACATGCACCTGCACTTTCTGTCGTTACTGCCATTCATGCATCCTATGATTTTATATATATATATATATATATATATATATATATATATATATGCATCCTATGATTTTATATATATAATATATATATATATATATATATATAATTTTAATCTTTTTATTATCTATAACAGGATGATCTAAAACAAACACTACTGGGTTTGTGACAGCTGTCTATAAAATACATTTTAAAACTTCACACACAGATACAGTCAGGCATCTCAGAAAGAACAAGAGGTTGTGTGAATGCATCTCACTATGTGGTGTAATTCTAAAGCCATTTTTTTTCACGGCTCATAGACTACAATGGCCCAGCGATGCTATGGGTTTTCTTATCGGTATGTGCTGTTTGTTTTGCAACTCTTTGAACGGATGCATGAAAGTAACACTCTTACCGATGGTGGAAATGTGAGAGGGATGAAATTCATTGTCCGTGAATCTGCATAACAAACAGGTTTTGCCGACACCGGAGTCTCCGAGAAGCAGGAGTCTAAACAGCACATCATACTGTTTGGCCATGGTGTCTTATGGTCACAATTAAAGGAACTCAGCGTCGGGTTTCCATGTCCACCCTCTTCACAGTATCATCTTCTCGCTTTTTCCATCGACCGGACCGTGCTACGTGCCGATTCCCCGAAAGACTGTGTAGATAAAGCAGGAGTCGATGTAAGCAGAAATCAGTCAGGAACGCTGATGTGGTGGGTGCGGTGGGCTACTGAACGCTCTCTGTGCGTTTCGCCGACATCCTTCACACCTCAGGAAATGGGTGGAGATTATGGGCACGCAGCATCATCATTTTGATACTCATAATAATTGTATATATACCGGACTGCGGCGATAAAATTAATTTATAGATGTTTACAATCTAGTATCAATATTGTCAAAATATAAAATTGGGGCAGAAGACATTAAATCCACAATATTATCATTATAGACCGTTATAAATTCATAGTGGATACGTTTTTGCCTGTTTACAACTAAAATAATTTAGACCACGTCAAAGGCATAAATCTACATGGGATTATGTTTGTCGTAATTAGCGATGCCCGATTCGTGACTGAATCATTCTTTTGTGTCGAATCTTTTTGATGAATCCGTTGAATCGGTTCAAACCCCGGACTGAATCGTTTACGAATCGAATTGAATGCTTGAACCGAGAACTGTCATTCAACATAGAATTGGCTTTTATATGTGGAATTTTATTAAAACTTGCAAACTTGTTTCACATGTAAATTAATTTTAGCATTGTTTTAGCAAATTGCATTTAGTATTGTTTAATGTAAACACAGGTTATGTTTAGGTTCTAAATCAGGTTCTAAATTTAAGTATTTTCAAATTTTCGATACTTAAATTTATATATAGCCCCTTAATGGAAAAGTTCATTTCTGACCCTGTTCTATATGACTGTTTATATGAGTTGAATCATGGGCGAACTAGGACAAAAGGAATGAAAATAAATGGCATTATTAATAAAACATAATCTAAAAAATGAATATTCCGTGATATGTGTCTTTTATAACTTTATTAAAACGTTTTAGGACATAATATAGCATGCATATTTTTTTAATTAAAACAATTTACATATGATACTGTACAAACACCTTTAGGAGAACATTAAAGGTGCTGTATGTAATTTTTTGACTGCACTTAAGCATAAAAATAACATAATATGTTTGCAGATATTTAGGAAACATGCTAAGTTCAACATACTTGTTTCTCCGAAAAACAATTCTACAACCTGTTATTCTGCTTTGAAAAATTGTGTTCCGTGTCGGAATGTCTGTTTTTGCTGTGTGATTCAGAATTTCAGCCCACTGCCAGTTTACCCAATATAGGATTGCGACACCTGTTGCCACGAGCCAGCAAACAAACTGTGTCAGAGATCGCAGATTTTACCCTACCTAAAAAGCTTTGGCATCCATCTAAAATGTTTTATGAACAGAGAAATATTAAAATGCAGATGAATCAACTCTACAACTTACAATGTATCAATCTGGCAACCTGCTTGAGTGTAGAGTTCTGAGGACGGGCGGGAGAAACGATATATTGAATTTGGACTGCAGTACCCATTTAAACCGCTGACTGTTAACATTACATGTTTCACACAAAAATTATATATATAATTTTATATATAAACAGACATGATTACAAAAAAATATATAAATCTAAAAAGAATATATTAAAGTTATGCAAGGACGTTATGTAACAAAAATTATATATATAGTTTTATTTATTATTTGTTTTGATTACAAAAAAAAAAAAAAAGAAACGAGCTGTTTGAGAGAGCCATTTTGCAAAACGTTTCATCGCTTTTACCGCTTTATGTGCCTTCAGGCTTTCCGTACTTGAGCTGTAAGTCACTCGACTCCATTGAGGAAACCCCTCCCACACTGTCTTGACACTTGCTCTGCTGGAGAGCTGCTCGCTTTCTGTTACAGTGCATGTGTTTTCAAATCTCATCATGGAAGAGGCGTCTTCTCCTCTGCGATGCTTTCGTGAATCACACTCTTTTGAGCTTTTCAGCGATGACGGCGTGCAAACGGTGACCTCGAAAGAACAGGTGAGCTTAACTCTTAGTTTTAGTTAGCTAATTGGTATTAGCGCGAAGCTAACTGTCTATTTACTGTGGTTCTGTGCTTCATCACTTTGCTAAGAGATACAGTAGTGCTTACTGAGAATCATGCTGGGTATAATTATTATAATACCACTGGGTCCAGCTCACCTAGTAACGTTACTTAGCTTATTCCTTTGGGGTTTTTTTTTTTTTCATTTTTTTTTTACATTTCTGAAAATAGTATAGGTTCTTTTAAAAGGATAGTTCACCATAAATTGAAATTTTGTCAACATTTACTCGGCCTCATGCTGTGAACACAAAAAGGAGATGTTAGGGAGAAAATGAAAGTGTGTAAATGATGACAGACTTTTCATTTCTGAGTGAACGTCTGTAAACGTTGGCGAATCTGCTCATATTCACTGGTTTATCTCATGTTTCACTGTAGTGTATGACCTGTATTATTATACGGGTGGTTGACAGTTAACCACGAGAAGTTATTAAGTGTAAGGTGATATTTACATGTATATTTAGAAATGTTAATTTAGCTAGCAAGACATAGAAAACGTAGTTAATTTGTTGAAAACCATGTCAGCCACCCATATACATAACATATAGGCAGTATCATCCACAGTGCATCTTTCTGTCTGTGTGTCATTTGGCTTGTTGTTACATTTTCTATTTGGTTATCTAACTTCCACATTTTTTCCCCCCGTTTTATCATTATATTTAGAGAAAAGTTGAATGCAGTATTCAAGAGGTGTACAGTGTTTACCAGCAAATTCACACCTCTCCACAGTAAGTAACGTTTAGCCTTCTCTGGCCATTAACACAAAGCAGGATCTCCACAATATTGTTATATCAGTTCATTGAGTTTCAGTGTGCTGCATTTGGATAGCAATCACTGTTATTCTGTAAAAGAAAATGTCTTTGGCAGCAAAACCAACATTAGATTGTTCTCTGTTTGTGTCTGCTATGTATGTCTTTTCATTATTATTTTGTAGCATCACAGCATATGCAGGAAACTATAAATAATATACTTAAGAAATTTGCCTCTGGTAGGGCTTGGCAGTATACTTAAAATCTGATATCTCTGTGTTTTTGCATTTGCTATAGAATAATTTAAAAGTTGTTTTTCTTCTATTTCCAGATACAAAAGAAAACATGATTTGGATAGAGCAGCTATTGTTTCTAAGCACTTTCAATATGTTTAGTGCAAAAACAGTTTACAAAAATGTATACCTACCGAGTGAGCACTTGTTTTCTTTTTATTCAGTTAAAAAATGTAAATCTAACAGTATGTAAAAAGAGGGCACAAAAAATAATTTGCACATAATTCACATTTTTTGCATATTTTACACTGTGCAACTGGGATAAATTATGCAAGTGTGTCACAAGTTTTTAGCTAAGAACAGTCTACCAATGGTTTGTGGTTTAAGAGATGCTCAGTGGCATGACATTGTTCCCACTGGCACTAAAATCTTTCCGATTGGGGAACTAGTTGGTAGAACATATAAGCACTTTTTGGCTAGTTTGCAGGAGGAGTGAAATTTTGTGCCGTCTTTAGCACATTAATCTTGTTTTCGACAATATTCGATGTCACAAAATAATGATTATTCAATTATTCGTGATAACATTTCTAATATTCAATGTATATATTATATATTGCCCAGCCCTAGCCTCTGGTACATCTAATTTTCACCTTCTTCCACCACAGCAGAGGTCTGTGCGTTTCAGAACTTGCTTCTATACTCAGAACACATGTACATGTAGATGAAATGAGAATCCCAGCTGTGGTTAAACTAATGTAATCAGACTGCCAGACAAAGGTTGTGTAACCCTAAACATTTGGAAGAGATGCAGTAGTAGCACATCAGCTGTTCTGCCACATATCCAGATGGTACTTTTTGCCTCTGTTGTTAAATTAACAACTTCTCTCATTTTATACTCCAGTGAGAAAACTGTGCAAAAACACATTCATAAGCACTATGCTTACCGTTTATTGCATGTTGACTATATGTTCTTGTAGTTTTGTAAATGGCAAATCACTTTTAAATAAATAGTTAAGAAATATGCAAAGCTGTTGAAATGTTTGAGGTCAGTAAGAATTTTCGAAAGAAATTACGATTATTTGATAAGGATGCATTAAATTGCTCAAAAGTGACATTAAAGACATTTATAATGTTACAAAGGAGATTTCTAAAGCAAATAAATGCTGTTCATTTGAACTTTCACTTCATCAAAGAACTCTGAAAAAAAATCCTGGTTTCTACAAAAATATTTAGCATATTTAACTGTTTTCAACTGGATAATAAGAAGAAATGTTTCTTGAGCAGCAAATCAGCATATTACAATGATTTCTGAAGGATCATGTAGGGCTGCACAATGAATCGAATTTCTAATCGCGATTACAATTATGTAAATCGTTCAAAGCGGCAATTAATCGTTCAGAGTCCACTTATTTTATTCTGTGTGCTTTAGATGCATTTTTTCTTTCTACATGTTATCTTAAGGGTTTTTCCATTGTTTTAATTTTAGTTTTAGTATAACATTATAATACCATTCATATTTAAATGTTTTTTTTTATAATTTAAAGAAGAAACCAGTCCAATGTATAGCTGACATTTGGGGCTTAATACTATTGAAAAGCACTAAAAGTTTTTCAGTTAGAGTGTTTTTAGATTGTTTATTTTCATATAAGAATACAAGAATATGGCATGCAGTTGCATCAAACAATGGTATAAACATCATTCAATGTAAATTGTGATAATCGTAATTAATAATCGCAATTATAATTTCAAGGGAGTAATCGATAATTATGATTTTTGTCATAATCGTGCAGTCCTAGGATCATGTGACACTAAAAACTGGACTAATGACTGCTGAAAATGCAGCTTCACAGGAATAAAGTCTGTCAGTTTAATTACAGTTCATTTCAGGCATGACAGGACAAATAAATTATCCTACAAAGACAGCACAACAAATCTGTCAACTAAAGCATTAGTTCACATGTAAGGCCATATGTCACTCTGTTCAGTTAGTCACAAATGTAATGCCTGTGCTTTCTGTGGCCCAGTAGAGAGCAGCAGTGGAGAGAGAGAACAGGGGTTAATGATCGGTACCCTCAAATTAGACATGCCCCAGCAGCTCTCTGTGGCCAGCGCTGAAGTCAAGCGTACTGTGTGTAGGCTGTTCTGACTCACGGACTCTATCATTTTAACACTGCCACTTCCTTTGATGGGGATAATTGGAGGATGTCAGCTCAGTTGTTGAACTTACTTTGTACAAATAAGTTGTTGCCTTGTACTAAGCTATTATAAATCTTGATCACATGACTATATGAATAGAGTGATATTTTTAGTTTAAAAATGATTTATAGTTTGCAGTAGCTAGATTCTAATAAGATGATTCTACACATTTT
Organism: Cyprinus carpio; assembly: GCF_018340385.1. NCBI lineage: Eukaryota > Metazoa > Chordata > Actinopteri > Cypriniformes > Cyprinidae > Cyprinus > Cyprinus carpio. Next base: position 15,607,241 of record NC_056591.1, read on the forward strand.
TTTAAGCCCACTTTACTGAGGGAACAACACTATCATTATCTGAAGAAAGGTTTACGTCATCTCTCTGATGCATATGAGGTAATCGATATCTTTGTCGCAGTATCACTGATATACTATTATAGGTTTTGCTAATATTTTGTGTTAGATTTTATTTTTATAGTATGTTTTTATTAAGTTCTAGTTTTTAAATTTAGTTTTAGTTATTTTAGTACTTCAGTGGGTGATGGCTGCTGAATCTGCATGTTTTCTGGCTTCAGTGTTTGGATGCCAGCCGGCCTTGGCTCTGCTACTGGATCCTGCACAGTCTGGAGCTGCTAGAGGAGCCTGTGCCAGCAGCAGTTGCCTCAGAGTGAGTACAAGCCCTTCTCTGCGATTCAGAGTACACGTGGCAGTGAGACACGCGTTAGGTCCCCTTACACAGTTACTATCCTGGTCTTAACGTAACCACTACAGATAAAGTCAGTGTGCATTACATTAGCAGCTATGACGCAGATGCATTCTTTCTCCATGCAGACTGTGCTTAGATCACTTTATAACTGCCTGGTTGAAGACATCTTATGTGCTTATGACTTTCAAACAGACAGAATTTTTTTTTATTAAAAATTACATTCAAATGACTGTAACACAGAGGTAAATTCATTAGAAGAGTCATATTTTTGCTATGATTGTTACTGCATTCTTTAGTGTTTTTAATGCTTTTTCTGAAAGTGATAATTTAGCCAAAATGAATGATCAGTTTTGTACAGCATTGATAGCAAATTTGACTATAATAGCAGTCAAATTAGAGATTGGAATATATTTAGGGAATTATATTATATAGTTAGAATTATATCTGCATTATGTCATGTGTTTGAAATGAGATTTTTTTTTTTTTTTTAAATCTATTGATATATGTCAATATTGCATTTCTAATTGAGCATGTTAATTTTGCATATTTTTACATTTAGTTTATCTTTGCTATCATGTAATACTCAGTTGTTTTTACAAACACTAATAATATTCGGGCATCATGCAAATGTGTTACCCTGTGACGTGTAGCCATTACAGAAGTGAGATTCAAATTACTGACGACTCGTTTAGGCTGTTCTGAGTCATTTCTTTCTTTTGGGAGACAATAACTTTATTTATTTATCATGCACTTTCAGCTTTACAACTTTGCAGATCATTCACATACAGCTACATTACACACTGCATGAAAGGCAATATTCAAAATGGCATAATAGGGGCACTTTAAGTTCCTATGACATTTATATGCCTGCTGTTGTAAATATATCACAATGTTAACTGTTGTCTGCTAGCGTGTGTCAGTTTCTGGCCAGATGTCAGAGTCCAACAGGTGGGTTCGGTGGAGGTCCGAGTCAACATGCTCACCTGGCTCCCACCTACGCAGCTGTAAACGCCCTTTGCATCCTGGGCACAGAGGAGGCCTACAAAGTCATCAACAGGTTTCACATTTGCTTTGTATTATCACCTGCTTATCTATAGATGTTGCATTGATCATTTTACCATGGAAACACATTCTTCTTTTTCCCCTCCCCCATCAAGGAGAAGCTTCTGGATTTCCTGTACTCTGTGAAGCAGCCAGATGGCTCCTTTGTGATGCATGTGGGTGGGGAGGTGGACGTCAGGTGAGTTCTGTCACCGTTATTTCAGCATACCCTGAAGCATCTTCACAACATCCATACATCTCTCTATTCCCTGTGTTCTGATGTTACTGTGCTGAAGCATTTTTCAAGAGTGACCTTTTACTGCTCCCAACAGACAGATTAATGCTAGAAAAATGCTTCATGTTCACCATAGGTCAGCGCTAAACAAAGAAAGTCACTTTGAAAATGAATTGGTTCCTACAGGCTTTTAGTCTTATGTAGCTTGTGGTTATTAACATGCATAGATGGTGATCATTGTCTGCCTGTTGACTCATGGTTGCTATTGTGTGTCTAATCTGATAGGAGTGCATATTGTGCTGCTTCTGTGGCTTCACTCACCAATATAATTACCCCCACCCTGTTTGATGGGACGCACAATTGGATTCTCAGGTAACTACTTCCACATTCTATTACAATTCAGTTACATTCAAATGATCCTAGCCAACATTTCATAGTGGAGCCAATGTAGACACATTATGGGCTTGAAGTAATGAGCTTGTCCAACAGTTCTATGCCGGCCCTATCTGACTGAATTAGCCCTCGTTAGATTATATGCGTGATTCTGATTGGTTGATTCAAATATAAGGTCAACATGAAACCTGTGGACCAACCCATCTGGTGCCCAAATCATGTCTATATCATGCCATTCACCCCACTATGAAATCCCATATAACATGGTTGAACAGAAAAACTAATTCTGAAATTTTTGAAAAATATTTTAATATCAATAAAAAATGTCTTTATATTTATTACACTTTAAAGGGCAATTCACTATGGAAGGATTTTCCGGACTATTTTCAAAAGGAATTGCGAATTGTATTTTAAATTGCGTTTTCCATATGTGGACGCATAAATAGTGACATAATCCAAACACAATTGCAAATCTTGCATTACCGTTTGTGTTTTCGCTTTGGCGAATGCACAGTGACTGCCAAGTTTCAAATTGAAACGCAAAGTCCATTTGCAAATGTATTAACCAGTTCTCACGAGTTAGTCATATTTAAATAGCAATATTAATTACCACGTCTGCTTTTTCACTCTCTCTACTAAAACTCCAATGGAATCGCAATTTCTTTAGCATTTGTATTCTGATGCCTTCCACGGAAACCTGTCAGTCAGTGTCAGGAGTGGGACTATACTATGGGACATTTGTATTGGAAGGTGACATCACTCGCAGATGATTGTGCCGATTGTCGCTGAATTTGGGGTTAAAACAATTGGATAATTTTTTATTATGTAGGGTTCAAGGAATATAAGTGAAAGTGACATGATGTGTAAGTATAGCTAAGTATGGTATCCCATACTCTGAATTTAAGGAGACCTTGGTTATACTGTTCGTTCACATGCATCTATCAGATCGGCAGCTGCCATTAGCGATTACCTCCATTGTTCAAAGCATTCGGCACAATCGTCTGTGAGTGACGTCAGTCACTTTATGGAATATCCTTCCATAATTCACACAGAACATGTTTTGCATTACATTGATCTGCTTTTCTATGTAAACATGCTCTAGACGGACACATTAGACCATTGCATTCACATCTTTTTGTGCATGACACATCCTAAAAATGCAGCGCTCAAGTTGAAAGAAGTTCAACTTGTAAAAAACATTATTTCTCATTCCACTGTTTCACGTTTTAAACACAAAAGCGTGTTCTGTCCGGAAATGGATTAAATCTCAGACACAGCACACAGAAGGCCATAACTCTTTGACCAATGTTGTGCTTTCCTTCGGCCTTCAGCTGTCAGAACTGGGAGGGCGGTTTAGGTGGAGTACCAGGACTTGAAGCACATGGCGGCTATACCTTCTGTGGTACTGCTGCCCTGGTCATACTGGGCAAAGATCATATGCTGGATCTCAAAGCCTTGTTAGTAAGTATCTTGCCTTGTTTTCCCTTTGCTACAGTTCCACCTTTTACTTAACCTGACTCTTCCTGTCCATTACAGTGAATAAACTGAGGTTTATGAGATGCATTAAAGGTTAGTTGTGTGTATCCTGAACGTTGGAGGAGAAGTGCCTCATTACAGGTTCCTCTGGGACACTAAAGATGCTTGGAAATATTAACATCAATGTGTGCTGCAGTGTCATAGATGCTTAGATCAGCAGATATCCAGGGTCTTTAGCAGATGTTGACCTAAACAGTCCCAGTGCACAGGGAGATTTGTCTTAACGATAAGGCAGCAGCACTAATGATCTTCCTATGCTGATACTTGTAAACCTGTAAATTGGAGGATTTTCTCTCTTTTTCCTTCATTAGCGCTGGGTAACCAGTAGACAAATGCGTTTTGAAGGTGGGTTTCAGGGCCGCTGTAACAAGCTGGTGGATGGGTGTTACTCCTTCTGGCAAGCAGGAGTATTACCGTTACTCCACAGGGCTCTTTTTAAAGAAGGTGAGCAGTCATCCTAGAAAAACAACACTTTTGCTTAGATTTTTGTCTTTTTTTTTTCTGATGTATTTTTTGTAGTAGTCTACTTCTAGTAGATTAACCTATGAAAATATTACTGTGTGTGTAGGAGACTCAACACTGAGCATGAGTAGCTGGATGTTTGAGAGAAAGGCCCTACAGGAATACATCCTTCTCTGCTGCCAGAATCCTGGTGGAGGCCTTCTGGACAAACCGGGCAAGTGAGTACAGCTCTTCCACTGCAAACCTACAAATACATACATATATAATACAGTCTATAAGCTTGCAATAATGTGTAACAGTAATGTCTCAAATTAAATGTCAGATTATCAAACTTTTTGACATGAAGGCCCCCCATCGTCACCAAACAATATTTGAACGCCCCATGACCTTTCAGTTTCTTGTGATTTACTGGGTTTTAAAAAAAAAATTTTTTTTTTTTACTCAAAATTTCTACCCAATAAATTCTTAAAGCTTGGCATAGCTTGAAAAATGTTCATAAAATGCAAATTTAATACATTTAAAATCACACTTTTATAATTAGACTTAGTTATATCCACATTTTTCAAGAGAGTGGGATTACTCTCCAGAACTGTAATGGAATTGAATTGCAAAAAAAAAAAAAAAAAATTAATGGAGTTGATTTGCAAAAAAAAAATATATATATAGTTCTACTCTGCTCTAAAACATTTCATCAGCTTGATAATGCTCATCTAGAGTTTGTATGGAGCAAAACTTTCTGTAGTGATGGCAAATTTGTGATTGAATTATTCTTTTGAATTGAATTCTTTTCAATGAATCACAAACAGGATTTTTAATGATTTGTAAATATCATTTTCCAGTAATGAACAAAACCACAAATATCTACCTGGAAAGGTCATGGAAAAACCATGGCCATTACATCTGACTTTTTTTTTTACTTTGTGGATCAAACAAATTAAAATGTGAACTTTAAAATCTGAAAAATACAATTGTCTTGGATTTTATTTTATTTATTTTTTACTAATTTTACTAAAGACCAAACCAGACTTTCATAATCTATTAATCATTGATTCCCCACAGGTCTAGAGATTTCTACCACACGTGCTATTGTCTGAGTGGACTCTCGATAGCACAGCATTTCGGAAACAAAGACCTCCATAACGAGCTGATCCTCGGTCGGGACGAGAACAGACTGGTGAGAGATACGGAAAATTCAGTTGAGCTCACCCACATTGAGATGAGTGTACTAATATAACTAAATGTTTTTATATTTCTTCCATCCAGGCACCAACTCATCCAGTTTACAACATCTGCCCAGAGAAGGTGGCCCGGGCGATTGAACATTTCCACCGGTTGCCTGTTCCAGTTCAGACAGGACCTACGCTAAGTGCAATGGACCAGTCATAGACTTTTCCTCTTTTTCTATTATAAACATATTTGGGGGTTTGAGCCAGCTTGACCTAACGCAGAGGCATCATCTGTAAATGCTGTAGCCAAACGTCCTTTGCTGGTCTGTACAGCATCTACAGATGGGGAACACTCTGAGGCTCTGATCTACTACAGCTTCAGTGTGGGTTTATGGGTTGTAGCCAGGGAAAACAGTAGAGACTGACTAGGCGAGGTGTTTTACATGCACCAGTCATTGATTGATATGTTACTGCACATACCAGCTTATTTTGGGCTTTGGTAAATGTTTCCCAGAGTGCACGTGGCAGTAGGTTCTGGACAGAAATAAAGACTTGGATGGAAGTTTGTTTTTATTTCCTGGTTGGTGTATTAGGGATGAATTGACTTTCATTTCTGTCATCTCTAATTAATGAGTGCTGGTTGAAGGGTACAACTGAAATGAATATGGTAACTGCCAATATAGTTTGGCTACTACTCAGCCATGAGTACAGTGTTTACATTTTGTAATCTTTGGGTGCAATTTAAAAATATCATCTGTGCTATTCAATGTGCTTTTAAACTGTATTCAATAATTCAATCATCATGCTTTTAATCTTACTATGTTAGTATTTTATCAGAGCACATTAAAGGAACAGTTCGTCCAAAAATGAAAGTTCTGTCATTATTTACTCACTCTCATGTCTTTTCAAACCTGTATGAGCTTGGAGAAATGTGGACACTGCAGTTTTCAGAACAAAGAAAATCAACATTTAGGTAATCCATAAAATTTGTCCTCATCCAAGTTTATTCAAAAGGTTTGAGTGGCTCTCCTGATGTGTATGAATGAATGTAAGTATGAATGAAATTTGAGAACTAAGATGGAGGGGAATGAATTCAATGGGTTTTTTACTTGTTGCTCACACGAAGCTTCACACATATGGTTTAGAAGGCTTGGATTAAAGCACACATATAATACAGACCAATTTTATGATGCTTTTTTTCAGTTTTTGAGTTTCGCATCTAAGCTTAGCATTTTAAAAAAATTAGCAAAGTCATACAGGTTTGAAACATGAGAGTGAGTAAATGATCAAATATAATAAATGTAATAGTGCAGTATATAACTGCAACCATTTATTTTCTTTGCGATGGCTTAAATTGATTTAAAATAAGACAAAAGAATTAAAATAAGCTAAAATAATTTGTATTCACCCCCCTTAATAACTTGCTACTTATGATTATAAGACCTGAAAAAGGTCATTTATAAAAATGGAGATTGCATTATACTTACATTTTATGAATATGCATTATTATAGTTATGCCAAACTCAAAAATATTTAATCTGGTAAAAACTGAAATTGAAGTGTATTTTTTTTGTAATTTTCTTTATTTTTTGCTTTTATTACACATATATCTTAGTTTTATGGGGTGTTTGTTGTGGACAGCTGGGACCTTAGAGTCAAACATATATAGAGAACCAAAGGAACCACACAGCATATGTAAAGGATAAAATAGTTTATTTATATTCTCATTGTAAAGGTAGGCCTCAACTGTTGGCAGTATGTACAACATACCAGTAATTTCCATGGAATGGAATCAGACCTACTCAGTTTACTAATGTACTAAGTGGAAAATATGGTAAAAGATACGCACACGCACTCCTAGATACTCAAAATGCAACTTTTGCAGTGTGCAGCGGTTTCCGATGAACATTTACCTTTAAAAGTCACGACATGAATCTACTCGTTCAATATTGACTAGCTTTGTGGGGTGGGGGACATCATTTGGAACATTTATATTCCCAAGTGAAATACATGAAAAACATGTTTGGGAGGCTCAGGTGACAGATGCAAAATATACGCTTTATCACTTTTTACTTTAACCCCTTTTTTTTTTTTTTTTTTTTTTTTTAAACAAAATCTCTTTTTTTCCCCAACCTGTAAACTTTACTACATCAGGCTAAAACAACAAGTACAACACAAGCTCAGCAGCCTTCCCATAAAGCATTTTTTTTTTCTTTTTTAAATAAGGGATTTTATCAATAACACATCAAAATGTGTCACTCATCCCAAAAGTCTAACAAGGGGTACATTGATAGATGCTTCAAAAACATTCCTTTATGGAAAGTAACAAATATTTAGAAAGGCAAACCACTCAGGACAATTCAGCTATGGGTAAGTTCTAAGCAGGCTTTAAGATATTCAAAAAAAAAAAAAAAATTATATTTTAGCAGTGCTAGGAGCTGTACCCCTCATTCACCCCTTTGGATTTCCATCTGGAGGGATTGCAGACAAGGGTACAAAGAAAAAAACAAAGCATCAAGTTCTTAAGTTGCAAAGCTGCCTCATTTTGGGTTGAAATCATTGTTTGTTGTTGCGTGTGCCAGGACGCAAGATGGACGAACAGAGAAGGAGGGAGAGTAAAAACAAGTTGTGTTTTCCGTGAGTGTTCTTCCCGTAACAGGCGTCCCTCTCTCTTGTAAACCTGGCGGAGGTTTTTTCAGGTGTGGAATCGAGGGTTGACATTCACTGAAAGAGATAGATCAAGGTGGTTTGGGGCGATTGAGGTACACAAAATACAACAAGAAACAGGCCATTGCTGTGACTCTCCCTCCCCTCAGAGGAGAACTTTATGGAGCGGGTCGAGGATCCGCTGTTTAGCTGTCCTCTCCGCGATGCTTCTTCCGGGAACGCTGTTCCTCCGGCTCAGACTCTGAGCTCGAGTCGGAACCACCGTCGAAGGCCGATACAGCGCTGCCCTTGGGGTTGGTGTACAAGCTGCTGTCTGAAGAGGAGTAGTTGGCCTGCAGCTGCGTGGTCCCATTGACTTTCTCCAGTGCCCGTACTGAAGATTAAAAACAAAGGACGACACATTCTTCATTTTTTGCCTAAGATCATATGTTGTGTGAGGCATTACAACAGTCAAATGAGAATTCTGCACAGAAACCTACTGGCACAGATCGGCATGACCAGACGACAAAAGCGAGGAGTAACGCAGCGTCACCCACCTTGTTGCTCCAGCAGAGCGTTCTGCCTCTTCAGGTCGTCGATGTCCTGCTGGTGTGTGTGGTTTTTCCGTCGCATGTACTGGATGTACTCTGTGGCTTTGTCTAGGATTTGAGCTCGGGATGCCTGTTTGATAGATTGCTGTCAGCAACAAATTAAAAACTAGAATTTGACGCAAGGAATGCATTTTCATTGCACACATTTGAATCCCAAACAACCCAAATAGCTTAAAAACCTCCTATTTAAATAGCTACACATTCTGATCGTTACCGATAAGCCAAAAATGTTCATGTTATATGACCAATAACCAATAAATGGCTGAAAACTCAATATTTGTCTTTAAAATGAAAATTTAAACACTTTAAAATATTCAATAAAAAAAGTTGGCATCACAACGTTACAATTTACAGTATAAAAATACACATTCATTCTAATAACTGCATTATAAATCATGCTTTCAGAGATTACTGAGTGAGTGTTAGATGGTGGCAAAAAGCCATTAATTCACTAGAGAAATAATGAAATGATTAGGGAAGCATTAGTTATTTTATGACCAATATTAACCGTCCAATATTACATTTCTATACTATTTTAGCCAAATTAATTAAAAATAACATTGACCTCAAATCAATTGTTTTAAATGCTACAAGAGTATTATAGGCATCATAACATTATAATGTACAGTATGAAAAACATTCATTTTGAGATTGGCTAAATACTACATTTAGCAGAGAAATTCAATTATTTGTGGTTTTTAAAGATTAACTTTACCTTTGCCGTCATCTAACACTAACTTGATATAAATGTAAAAACAGAACAAAAATAAATATCCTATATTAAGCGATACCGATAAATAAATAAACTTACATCAGCCAATAACCAATATGGTACCACAATATTGTGCATCCCTAGTCATGTGGCTAGAAATATAGCTCTATCATAAAGGTCAAAAATGATTTCTATTACATTCTTGAACATTCTATTGCAGATATGAAACACAAGAGGAAGGAGAAACCGCATTTCCCCTTGTAATGGCTTCCTGGCACCACGCCTATACTGGGATCACATCACTCTGCTCCCAATTCTCATTACGCTTTTCATTCACACCTCGACATGGAAATCCCAAGCTAATCATCTCATGATAACATTTAAAGTCATCACATTCAGTGTAACAGCTGACATTTCATTAACAAAAAGCACACAAAAACATCCTTTATGCCTACTTGTGTTCCACATGGTTTTACTAGTGACATTCACCAACCTTTTCCCCTTGCAAGGCGGGAACGGAATCCCGAAGGCTGTGAAAGCTGTCTTTGATGTGGTCCCTACGTTTGCGCTCCAGCGCATTGTGATGTGCCCGTTTGTCTGCCTGCAATGAGAGAACCACAGCGGCGTCAGCCTCTTCGCTGGTCATGGTGCCATTGGCTAATAGTGTTAGTTATATGGAAACACTTATAGTTTGACTAGCAAACCATGTAGTAATACAGACCTTTAAATCTCAACAAAAACTGGATTCTATTTTTTTTTTTTTGACTAAGTGATTGAAAAAAATTGAGTGTTGTAATAGAGACAAGTTGCATATCATCATTTTTTGCAGCTTATTCTTGTGTACTATCTTTCTTTGTTGCTATTTCTTTTTTTTGAATTTACTTTAGTTCATTTAAGACATACTAATATGTGACGTATCTGCTCTTATAGGACAAAGACTGCAATTGTACTATCCCTCAAACAACACGGCCACTGGAGTCCAGTGTCACTGGGCTTGGCCAAGACAGTGTTATTACATAAAAGCACAGCTGTAAAACCTGTTTCGAATCCAGTGACTCATTAACAAGTGCCCTTTTTGCATTCCTTGGAAAAAGCAGCAAAACGAAAGCAGTTATCCGAAGGCTGAAGTGCCACCGGGCAGCACAAAGACATTCCAGTGTCTATGCTGCACCTGGAAGAGCTATGTGTGGCCATAGTGTTACTGGGAGATCCAGTCTGTCTGTCTAATGTCTAAAAGGTTACGCTGTACACTGCCAATGTCAGGATTGAATTACATGCACGTGAAGTGTCCAAGTGCTCAACATGACAAGGGCTATTCTGCACTCAAGTATAGTGAAAACTATGCATGTGGTTTCTCCACAATTCTATCATAAAAAAGCACAATGTCTCCACTAAATTAAAGGTATAAAGGGCTGTAACTTACATAAAAGAAAGCAAAATGATAAGTACTATTGCAGAGGAAGCTTTCTTGGAATATAGTCTACAATATGCCCTCTTGTTGTCCTATGATCTTAACATCCTGATAAGAAAAACTATTTCCTCCCAGCACAAAAAGGAGGGGGAGATAAACAGGACTTTGGGGACACTGCAGACCTTGTGTCTCCAGTCTACCCAATGAAAACTCAAGACTAGTAAAAACAAGCCTGCTTTGTGATGAGTGCTATTTTAAACATTTTGCTATGAACTCGATTGCCACACATTTCCCACTGATCAGTCACTACTTAAAGTGATAGCACACTTAAAAATAAAGCTTTTCACATCATTTACTGACCCTCATGTCATTCCATATCTGAATGACTTTCAAGTGTGGAACACAAAACATGGATAAAAGCAGTTGAAACATTCTTCAGCATATCTTCTTTTTGTTTGAAAGCCATACAGGTTTGGAACGACACAAATGTGAGTAAATGATGACAGTTACGTCTATCCCTTTAACATCAAAACAGGTTGTGAAGTTAAAAAATAACACTATTGTACTGTTAAAGTCAATTCATTTTAATCTAGGATGTGAAGGGGTCTACAAACCCCTTTTCAAGTTAAACAGAGCAGCCTAAGAACAAGCTGAGCAGACAGTTCCCTGGTTTAACAGACTGCTTTCCCATCTCCACAAAATCCCAAGAAATTTCCAAATGCATGGAAAGCTACACTGCATTCATTTCAAAGCGACATTAAGTGACCTAAGGAGATTGTCATGCTTTTTTAGTTTTTGAAAATGCCCAAGTTCACACTGTAAACCATTTTATACAGTTTCTGAGAGACATTTAAATTTTAACTTGGTCACATCATTTAAATTAAGCACTCAGCAATGTAGTTTTAAATTGATTTAGGGAATAAACTACTCTATGCCACCACTGCACTTCTACACTACATTTTTCTTTAAAGATTCATGTTTGTTAGCATTACTCGTTAAGCAGCAGGTTCACGCACTTGTTCAAGCCTCTGGGTTATTGTAATGGATAATGGTGTAAACAAAAGCATTACGCTTTAACAAAAGGACAAATCACAAATGTATAGTAATGTGAAAGCCTAAGAAATCAACTGCCTTAAAACCCTCACTGTCACTGCCCAGACTGTAAATTTGACAGTTAATTTTAAGAGACAGTTAATTAAAAAATTACTATTGCATCTTCATGTTGTTTCAAATCTGTATGACTTTAATACAGAATATAGAATATTTGATACAGAATATTAGGGACTGATAAACCTTCATCTTCATTTTTTTTATAAAGAATATAGAGATTTTGATAATGATTATGGCAAATAAATAATGACAGAATTTATTTTGGTGATATTTAATATTTACATGTAATAATGATCCCTATTAGTTCACATACATTCTACATATGTATGAATGCATGTGTGCATTATATATATATATATATATATATATATATATATATATATATATATCTGTGTGTATGTTAATTTTATTTTTTCCCTCTTTTCTATTACTGTTTTGTCTGTTTATTAATGTTTTGGTAATGCATAACAAAAATGACTTTGTAAATTAAAAAGGGGGTTGTTCCATAGGTCGAGGATTAATATTTAATGTTGCTTATTTATTCATACACCGTCTAGTCTAACAAAAACAAGATCTCATTTGGGTTTAATGCATACATTACAAGGGATCACCCTGTCGACGTATTCACATCGTTCAACTCACGCGCAAAATACACTGCTACCGTCGCGCACTCGCAGTGTAGATGCGGCTCGCGCTCACGTCCGTCCCTCCCTCCTGCAGCAAGTGCCCTGCTGTCGAGCACTGAGCTCCCTGAACCGACTCAAAACGAGCAGGCTGTGTGCTTTTCTACTCATCCTCATTCAATCCACCACATCCACCCACTTTTTGGCTTGATTCTATCTTGTTTTGTCGTCCACCGATGCAAATTAGTCACGGCCGTTCAGTACCTACCCGGAAATAAATGGTAGCTAATCTCAAAAAGAGAAGCAATTTTCGGCATTAAACACTAAACTGAATTAATTGCTCCGATTATTACGCACCACAGAGTTAAATCTCGGTGATTCTTCCTGTAAAAAAAAAAAAAAAAACAGAACAGAAAAGTACAAATGTAGCTACAGCTGTAAGAGAGATACTTAACGTTAACTGGCTATTGATGGATGCAATGCACTGTTTTAGTACATAGTATCCCAAATGTACACACACGGAGACAAGTATAAACTCGACCCCGTTTGTAATTGCTCATCTGGCTTGATATTCTCATTTAACTGTCTGGAAAATTATTTCAAACGCCAGGATGGCTAACAAGCTAACAGGCTAGCCTCGTATTAAGGCTCAAGTATCGAAAATACAAGAGGTTTCGTTCTCATACATACAGAGTACAAACACTAATAACTATACTCACATCACTGTCGACCTCGATATCATCGTTGTCGCTCATTCTTCGGCGAAGATAGACAAATCTACACGAAATGTTGTTTTGAAAACAACATGAAATGGGGCCCAAATCAAATGCACAAACAGGAGAGATACACTGCTTACACGAAACGAGATCAACGGACTCTCCACACGTGACTCGCCTACACACGGACATTTACCGTGGCGTGTCACGCCTGTGATTACGGCGCAAGGCATTATGGGATTTGTTGTTTTTTTTTAGAACGAAGTGGTTGGGCGATGTAACAGCGAATCTATTATGTACAACTACAACACCCAGTCAGCAGTTCTGAGTTGCGTTTCTACTTCAAGTCATAGACAGTAAAAGAAATGGACACAGCGACCCCATTGGAACTCAATTGAGACAAGTGAAGCCCGTTTTTAGCGATTTTTAGCACTTCCGTTTCTGACGCGCAGACTCAAACTAAGCTTGATGACGTCAGCAACCTGTCTGACAGATTGTAAATCTTCTAGTAGCTGTGCGTTAACTGCCATCGAATCTTGCAGAGACGGCGATGAGCGGGGTAGTTCTTTGGCGTGAGTGAGCAGGAGTAAGTATTATGATTAATTATTTTGTATAGTATTTTTAAAATGTGCCATACACGTCTCCCCGAGCGAGCTTCTCCTCCTGTCTGTACGGTAATTTCTCTACTGTGCGGCGACAGAGAGTCGAGTGGTTATGACGCAATCGTTAGCCTATTTTTACAAAAAACTGTTTCTACGGGGCCATAATGTAACATAGAAGGTAATGGAGCCCTTTATTACATTGTCGTGTATCTTTAGAAATAAATAATGAACTAAACAAATGGAGAACGCCTCAGATGTAAATTTATTCGCTGTGTGACGCAAAAATGAATGGGAGTCTGGGATGCTAACGCAAGTGAAGTTCTGCTACAAGATGGCGGCACGCGGCCGACTTCAACTTCCGGTCGACTTCCTTGCCCCCTGCTTCAAGTCGAAGGAAAGCGCTTTTAATGAGAATGCTTCATGGTAATTGTAGTTTATTTTTTGTTGTGCTACAAGCAAGACACGTGGAAATTGCTCAGTGCTATTTGTGACTAATATGGTGATTACTAATACTAGAAATATTTGTGAGTAATACTACACGATAAATATTTAAAGCGTTGTTAACATTCTTATTTTATTATTTTTATTAGAGCAATAACAATACAAACCACATACGTATACAAGCTACTATTATATAGCAGAATAGGGTTTCAGTTTAAAAGAACAACAAAAATCGTAATAAACTTAATTCCTACACACCTGTTTAGGTACCGTTTTGAAATACTAGCTACATTCTGATTTCTTATTAATATATTTTACATAAACAAAGCAAGTTGTAAAAACACAATTTGTCATTTTTTTTTAACTAATCACGAGGTTCAGAACATAAATTAGCAGATTAAAAAAGCAAAAGCAAATATCAACTACATGTCCAGAGGTCTATGAAAAATACACTGATTATTCTTCACAAAATCTCTGAAAGTAACAACATTGTTTTTGTTGTAAGGACTGTGATTGTCTGTTTATTAAAAAAGTTAAATAGTTTTTAACTTTGAAATTACTGTACAAGGGAAATGGCTAAATAATATACTATAAAAATACATTTGTTGCCAATAAAAAATACATGTTGTTTAATGACCAAAAAGGCCACAAAACTTATCACATACATATGTACAATACAGCAGACTATAATCAAATTGCATAGTATATTTCATGAGACCACACAACTTTTATATATCTTTTAGTGATATGATTTAAAATGTCTGTTCTGTACAGGCTATAAATCAACAGTCAATAAAACTCAACTGTCAAACTTTCCAAAAGCAAGACTATATATATGTATTTTCCCCTCTCTCCTCAAAATAGTGCTACAGATAAGGAGCTTACACAGTGGATTAAATGAGCTGCTGGATCAGTAAAAGGGTAAAAACAAGCACATAGTTGTGTTCACTCCCCCACAAGGTCAGAGTACCAAATCGGAGGACTCGTGCAAACACAAAAATACTGTCACTTACCCTTTACTTCACTCAGTTTTTACTCTGACACACCCTACCAGAAAAAAGGACCCTTTAAATAAGATAGTCAGAGTGAATGTTGAATGTTTTCTAGTACTGGCTGTGGAGAAGGAAACAGACTACAAGAGACTGAAGCTGGGATGAAGAGTGACCGGCCAAAAAGCAGTGTTGTCTATGTGGCAGCTTGCAACTATGAGCTCAGACAATCTGTGTGACCCACCAGCACCCTTCCCCCATAACTCCTCAGGGGGGCTCTGCTTCACTGCAGGATTAAAATCTCCCTCCCTGTTCCCTTTCTGAGAAGTGCAATGCCAGCGTATGTATGTAAATGCACACGTTATATCAGTCAAATACAAAAATATGTGTACTGTCATAGCAGTGCATAATGTAATAAGTACCATTATGTTAGATAAAAGCTTGCAATTATTTAAAAAATGACAGTTCATAACATGGATGATGTTAGTCATTCAATTTTGTTGGACCATTAAGGATAGTTGCATTTTTCAGATAATTTTCTGTTTCAAACACATATAATGTTTGTAATGTATTTAATATTCAACACTAGATGGCAATATAATTATTCTTTATGAGAGCAATCTTTTCAGATTAAGATTTTTTCAGTTGTTTAAGACAGTTGACTAATCAAAATTTGTTTGTAGTAGTGTTATTTAAAATAATATAGTGTAGTAATGCATTAAAATATCTAACTGATCTTGATTCATTAGTAATACTGTTGATAATAATGTATTTTTAAGAAAATATCTAACTGATTTTGATTCATTAGTAATACTGTTGATAATAACATATTTTTAAGAAAATATCTAACTGATTTTGATTCATTAGTAATACTGTTGATAATAACGTATTTTTAAGAAAATATCTAACTGATTTTGATTCATTAGTGGCACTGCTACTGATAATATTATAATGTATTTTTTTCTTGATTCATTAGCAGTGTTGAATAGAATAGAATAGAATTTTTTTTACTGATAGGAAATACAATGTAACAACTTCTTATTTGTCTTGCATAATATAGGCTATGTGTTCAAAATTCAAAACTCTCATGGCTCTAATAATTTATAGCTCAAATAGTAGCGCAAACTCCTCGATCTAAAAAATCCTGGGTTATTTTTTTCACCCCAAATGCTGGGTTGAGCCTTTTGGGTCTTTTTTTTTTTTCAGAGTTTGGGCAGTTTCGTAACGGCGTATTTAAATCTTCTTCAGGAGATGTTTACTGTTTGTTTCTGGGCAGGTTATGGAGTCAGTCACAGCATATGAGTGAAACGCAGGGCGCCGGTCTGAAGTTAGCAGTTCCCCACCGAACACGATTCCAGCTCATATAATGCAATGTCAAGTTTTCCTTTTTCTTTGTGCATAGATAAGATCCCTAAAGTGGCAAAGACTAAAGTCTCAAATCCAAAGAGATATTCTTTATTAAAGTTAAGACTCGTCCACGCCCTCCTAAAACGCCTTGTTTAAACATGCCCCCACATGTCTACATCACTGCGTGGGAAGATTTGCATAACGCCACCCAAATGTTCACGCAAAGAAAGAAGGCATAGCTTTTATTCTTGCTGCTGCCGCCATGTTGTGGAGACGCTGTGTGTTTCGATTTGAAAGCGAAAATACTTAGTTTGGCCTTCCAAAAGAGGACACAACTAGAAATCAGTGGTTAAGTTGTATTTACAACACTGTTCCAGAACAGTTAAACCCAAATATTCAGATGTGTGGAGCGCATTTTATGGAGGACTGTTCCCTGAACCTGGGAAGGCTGTTTCTATAAAGTGGGACAGTTCAAACTTTGCAAGGACAGTCTGGCGCTTCTGACTCACAGTCTGTAAGTACGTTTTCATATTTAAAGAATTTGCCACTGATGATTCAAAAGTGAGTTTTGAGCAGTAGAGTAGCGCTTGTTATTTGTCATTTCTCAGATCACAAATGCAGACATGGTTTTATGTTTACACAGCGCGATACACAAGGCAACGCATAAAAAGACAGTATAAGTCATTATAATAAGTAATTATGTCCCCACTGGATGCAACAAATGCCTCTTTTACAATGGGTTTTATTGTTTTTGTCTCGTCACACCGGGACACGGCATCACAGTATGGTAAGGGGTGTAACATTTCCATCAAACACTTAAGGTATTCGGCCAATCACAACACACTGGATAGCTGGCCAATCAGAGCACACTTCGCTTTTCTTTTCTTTTCTTTTTTTATTATTAACAAGAACAAGTTACCTGTATATACTGTAACAAACATTATACATGATATAAACAATGATTGTTTTGGGTTGTTATGAACTCAGTTTTTTTTTTTTTTTTGAGTAGCAACACTGATATCATGCTGAGTTAGCCTAGTCTTTTGTCCAGAAAGAGCAAACTTACATATAAACATGAGTTGTTTAGTAGTTGTTAGATGCTGACTAACTGGAATTATTGGAAATGTCTAGATATGTTATTGTATTTTTGAAAACAATAGTCTTCCATTGGCATTTCGTGAGTGCTGCATTGTGTAGGATGTGGTTACCTACAGTGGGTTGCAAAGAACATGAGAATCACAGCCTTGCACAAATTTCAGCTCTGAAACTTGGCAATGAACACTATAACTTGTACATTTCTATTTTGTAACTTATAAAGGAAATTATCAATTTGCATAACATGTTGTGGAACTCCTCCCAATGGTTGTGATATTATTGAGAATATACAAATTAGTTGAAATTGTTATGACTAATTTCTTAGCGTAGGAAAAATATATGAAAGCAGACATATATGAAAAATGTCCAAAAAAGCATATTTGTGTTAAAAAAAATGATGTTGAAAATGAGAAAATGTTCAATTATCTTTAGTTTTGTTTGTAACAACTGTTTGAAGAAACAAAATTCTTTATATGCTGTTATGTTCCTACTAGTGTACATTGTTTTGAGGTGTGTAAAACTGTCTATATTCAGAAATTACTACACTAAGATATTAAATGTAAATGTGATTAAAAATGTTATAAATGGCTTAGCCCTTAAAGGGTTAATGAACAAACAAGCTGAGAGAAAAAAAAGAAAAACTGTACCAGATTAGAGGACAGATAGGAAACCACTATTTTTCTCTTACTGGTTCACTCTGGCTTTCTGAGAAGATTCCACACCGTCACAGAAGCACTGCATGAATCAAAGGTAGGCTTGAGATTTATTTTTCTACAGAAACAAATATACTTAAAACAATTTAAGCATTTGTTGTTATTTCTTAGATTACATGAACGTTTTTGACACTTTACCTTTCTCTCACTTCTATCTCACAGTTTATGAAAACATTAAAAACATGGTGGTCAATGCAAATTCAACCATCGAATCCAACTTTTCAAGCTTTGACAGGAATATAAACACCACCACCTTAAATAACTCTGCATTCACTGACAATGTGGACATGATTATCCGCTTGGTGTTAATTGCTATTCTTTTTATCGCCATGTTGTCTCTTGGATGCACACTGGAAATCTCAAAAATCAAGAATTATCTCATCAAACCCAAAGGGGTGGTGATTGCAGTTGGGGCTCAATATGGTATAATGCCCCTCACAGCTTTCTGCTTTGCAAAGCTGTTTCAGTTGGGTCCTATGGAGAGCTTATCTGTGTTAATTTGTGGGTGCTGTCCGGGAGGAAACCTCTCCAACATCTTTGCTCTGGCTCTCCAGGGAGACATGAACCTCAGGTAATTCTTGATATGATTAATACTGACAAGTAGTAGACTAATGGAGAACCTCACTGAGATTATTTATTGCAAAAAATTCAAGAACTTTTAGCAATCTATGGATTTCCTTTAAATCCATTGAATAGTTGGGGCAATGGACCCTTTTCACATTACTGTGATGAAGCATTTCAACGGTCATCAGCATCGTAAATCCTCCAAAGTTTTTTGTACCTTCTTTTTTTTTTTTTTTTTAAAGTACATTTATAACACTATAGGCCTACTTTGTATTATATTACCTTTGTATCAAATTACACAAAATATAGTTAACGCTAATGCAAGGGTATTTCTAATACAGCATATGGGACTGACTGTAAATTTGACATTGTTCTCTCTACTGACTGCCATTATCAGTCTCTCTCTTTTTTTCCCTGTTTTTGTCATGAGTCATGAAAACACTATTTTCTTTTGCTAATCTTTTCCATTCACTTCTATAGAAATGTGAAAAAGGTCCATTACAAATCACTAAAGATCAGCAAAGTTTAGTTTGATTTGTCAAAACTATAGTCTACAGTATTTTATTTTTATTTTTTTGAACTCTCAAAAAATAAAATAATTGCAGTTGATTTCATTATTTACTCTAGTTGACACTTATTCAATTGCTTTTTGAAAAAAAAGAGAAAACAATGGCCCTTTATCTATGCTATGCTATATGAATAATATGTGATTAATTAAAGCATTGATATGTATCAATACATTTATGAATAATATATATGTAATGATGTGATTGGGTAATAATGGCAACTTTAATAAGACTGATGAAAATCCTACATCAGTTATATCAGAATATCTTTGTTCAAACGTGAAGAATGAATCAGTTTCAGTAATTTGAGTACTTGTGTGCATTAATATAATTTATACCATGGTCTGTCTGAATACTCGATTCTGATTGGCTGGTAGTTATGCATTAAAACCATTTAATGGACAGGTAGTTCCAAGTCAGATTAATCACTGTTCTATATTAATGCGCAGCTGTAATTGATGCACACACGCACACACACACACACACACACAGTTTTCTGCGCACACACAGAAACATTCAGGTGCACAGAAACTCATTGACAACCCCCTGGGTAAAATCGAGTTCTTGGCCCCCTTTCCCTCATTGGACCCTTGGAATCTTCCCCCAGTACACTGCCCCTGGACGCAGGTAACACACACACACAGCTGTCATCTCTCTCTCAATCGATCGATAATTCAAATAAATGCTATAATTCATTCGAAAATAACCGTCATTTTTACCCTTCCGGTCAAATATTGGGGTGCAAACATCAAATACTGGCAAATGACTAGATGAGATTCTTCATTAGCAACTGTTTCTATAGGGTGCTATACATCCACCATATTGGAAGGGTCAACTTGACGTCATTCACCATAATCATCAAAGAATATTCGAAGATGTCACAATCCTTACATATATGGTTCCGCCCCACTCTCGCATTCTCACATGTAAAATGTTATCCCATTTCTTCGGGAATTTAAATCCGGTTGGTTTTTACAACCATCGGCTGTGCAAGGATTGTGGCATCTTCGAATATTCATTGTTTATTATGATGAATGATGTCAAGCTGACTGTTGCAAGATGGTGGACGTGTCTATGTGCCTGGAGCTGTTGAATGAGGCATCTGCCTCTACATATTTATGGGTATAAGCAGAATAATTCATGGCTAGGTATGTATTAAACAATTTTAATGCACGACGTGGAGGCCGAGAACCACCTGACGTGATACATGAGTTAAGTATCTATTCAAGTTTGTCTAGTGCTTTATTGGCATTTCTCTAACACAGGGCACTAATGACAACATGGTTGCATAAAGTATCTCATCATTTTTAATTTTATCTATATTTTTTTTTTCTCTCAGTATTGTGATGACTGCTTGTTCCACGGCACTGGGATTGGGTATGATGCCACTCCTGCTCTACCTGTACAGCCAGGGTTTCTCAAACCTGGCACAATCTGTTCCTTTCACTTACATCATTTTTTCCCTGACTATGATCCTGGTGCCCTGCGGTATTGGGATCTTGATCAACTACCGAGCGCCCCAGTATTCTAAGATCATCACCAAGGTGTGTGTAAATCCATGTATGGAGTATGATACTGCTTTTATTCAACAGTTCAATAATGATTTTAGCAGAGTAAAGGTGAGGACATTTATGATTACTCTGCAAAATCGAATCCAGTCATTTCCATGTGATAGTTTTGCGTGAGGGCAAACAAGTTCCCCACGCAAATTTCGCTCTTGTACTAGTTAACAGTAAGCTGCTTGGTTTGAAAATGAGTTTTGTGTGAGCTGTGTGTCATACACCGCTACTCCACGGACATGGACCCGCAATATTTTGCCTGCAAAATCTTTTTTCTTTTATTTCGAACAAAAACACAATTTAAAGCAAAATATATAACACAGCAAATTGTTGCTAATCCACAAAGAAACCTCTTTCCAAGACGTTATACAATACTAAATTGTCCAAAAAGGAGTGGAATGAAGCAACAGCAGTGGGATGAAGCAACAGCAGTTAACAGCAACAGTTCCATTGCACTATTGGTAATAACAGAACTTGCAACAGTTGCTTTTGGGAAATGCACCCCAGCACAGTATAAATGCTCTGGCTACATGCCATTAGCATGATAGACAAATTATAAATTACAAATTATAAACAATTACATGCATGTTCTGCATTTATTTCCCTGTTGGTTTGTAGGTTGGGTTAACGCTCCTGCTGATCTCATGTGTTGTCATTGGGGTTCTTGCTGGTATGTCTGATGGAGGAAAGATTTTCACAGTGCTGTCACGTCAACTTATAGCCATAGCTGCATTGATGCCATTGACTGGATTCATATGTGGATATATCCTGGCCACTCTGTTCAGGATGAATGCACAGTATGTATGTCCGCCGTATAGAATTGTAGTGTATCTGGCTGAGATGCGAATCCATTCACAAGATAATCAACCAAATTGATTTATTGTTTAGTCACAGTGCAGTTTTCGTTATCATGTTCACTTGTGTCCTCTGGTCCTCAGTTGCAGACGGACTGTTTCTATGGAGGTGGGTTGTCAGAACATCCAGCTGTGTACCACAATCCTGAAGGTGGCCTTTTCTGCTGAGGAAATTGGTCAGCTGTATTTCTTCCCCGTCATCTACATTGTGTTCCAGATAGTCGAGGCCCTTATCTTCATAGTCCTGTTCAGATGCTATCAGAGACTGAGACCATCCCAGCAAGGTACATGAACTCTATAAACTCTTATTAAATGCTGAAAATTTACAGGCCATCCAAGATGTAGATGAGTTTTGTTTTCTTTATCAAAACAATTTTGTCATCTATCTTGAAAGGCCTAAGAATGATTCAATTTCAGTAAATTTTCATTTTGTAAAATTCTACTTACCTAACAACCTAAATAAGTATTTAGTTGTTTTTAAAATGATTAACAAAAAAATACTGTATTATGAAAATTCTAAAAATATTTTTGTATTTTTACATAGAAATGGAAGAGTACAAAGCAGTGGAAAGAGCAGCTGAAGAAACTAATGGACCCTCTAACAGTGTCATCTGAGGACCCCATAGTGCTTATAAAGCTCAAAATGGAGTTTGGGAACAAAGTACCATGGATCCTGTGATCATAGGGAACGATGAACAGTATACAAGAACAACTACATATTTTGTTGTTCCTCCTTGAAAAAAAAAAAAATGTATAATGCTGAATAGTGGTTTAGAGAATAAAAACAGTTAACTTTACTGTACAAAATTGTTTGAATAAAGGTATTAACTTTGTTTTTTACATTTGAAAACATTTTTAAAAAATGCATTCCGTTAAATGAGTTTTTGTGGCTTAGAAACACATATAGTTTTATAAAATGGCGAATTTCAGATTCAGAAATATGGCACCTGGGGACGGTTGCATAAACTGCTAAGACTAATCTTAAAAAGTTAGTCATCCAATTTGTTTTCTTCAAGACTGGTCATAGCTTTTTAAGTCATTTACAAAAAGGTAGATTGGCCCAGTTTGAATAAGAAAAGTAAGAATGATTACCTCTTGGCTAACTGCTGGTTGGTTAAACTAGTTCTTAAGACACACAGTCTTAACATAGTGGTTGTTTATGCAACTGGCTCATTTTAAGGCTACTGAAAAAGCAGTTACTTTTATGCTGTTGTGCAACCACATACAATTAGACACTGTATTAAGAAACCAATTATGGTCTTATTTGAACACTGAGCAATATATGCGTAATGCATTTTTGTTTTAGGCTTGTACTGTAATATCTGCATTACTGTTTCAGATTATTGATTTTTATTTTGGAAAACGGCCTACCTCATTACTTAGCAGCTTTTCAGTAATTTATTAACAGTGCTACACAAACTTTATAACTGTTCAAAAACATTTTTATGTGTAATGTTTGGAAAGGTAACACATGCATCAAAACCTATCCAGACAAAACCTGACATTGTCTGATTTTTACATACTCAAAATACCGGAATGCTAAAAAGCATGTTTTTAGAAATATGCCATATTAAATTCTCATCCTGTTTTGTTAAATAAAAGAAAATATCCATTGCAAAAAAAAAGCATATTTTACTCATACAAACAAATGCAACATTGAAATGTTTCCAGAATAAGAAATTAAACACACACACATATGAATAGGGTTGTTTATGATACAGGGCTCACAAATGTGGCGATCTAATTTTTTTATGCAGTGTGGAGGGAACTCTGATAATTCTTTGATTATAATTCAAGAATCCACATTACAAACAATTCACACATACATTCATGAAGTAACAAAAAAAAAAAAAAAAGTTAGCTGGCTCAAACAGCACAGGCTGTTTTGTAAAATGTTGAAAGACCTACAAAGTATTAGAAACGTAATTTTACTTTATTTGGTGGATATTAAATGGCTCTACTGGCCTCGCACATCATTTTGTGTTTGTGCACATTTGTGGCAGTTCTTGCACTTGAAATTTCATGTTACCATCAGCCTTTTATGAAGCAATAAAAGCTCATTGATTTTATGCATTATTCCTAAAACCCTAGTTAAATATTTTCAACACAAAACAAAGAGTCAAACTTACTGAAAACAATCACATTTACTGGCTTGTCCATGAATATATTTAAACAATTAAAGACTTTCTCAACATCAATCAAACCTCACTCTTTATATAGTGATAAAAATAACCACAAAATACCCATTTTAGATATGAACTTAAACAAAACACCCAAAATAGTAGTACATTCCTGATTTAAATGACTCTCCTGTCAAATACCTTTAAACTAGCAACAGAGGCTGTGCTGTGAAACTCATGGCATGGAGAGAGGCTGTTCCTCCAATTTCAGAACCAAAACTGGTCAAAGATGGGACAATATTGCTAACTTCAGCCTCTTGCAGTGCTTGACTACAGACGCATCCCTCAGCATACAGAGCAGCGGCGGCTAATGACGACTGTCAGCAGACGGGGAACGGGACGGTGGGGGACGCTGCGCTGGAGTCGGTGGTGATGCGGATTCAGCATGTGGTGCTTCTTTGGGCCGCACAGGAGAAGCACTGGTCGAACGGGACCGACTTCTGGAGCGGTTATGTGATTTGGGGCTTCGGGAATGGGAGCGGCTACGAGAACGTGATGTGGAGCGCCCTCTGGAACGAGAACGGGATGAGCTATTTGAACGAGACCGAGTTCTGGATCTACAGGACAAGAGAAAATCAATCAATCAATCAATCAATCAATCAATCATCTGTCTGTCATTAGTAAGGGTTGATATGACTTTTAAAAATATTTTTGAAAGTAGTCTTTTATGCTCAAAAAATATAGTAAATCTGTAATATTGTGAAATAATCATCACAATTTAAATATTTCTATTTTTTTATTTTTTATTTTGTGGTGTTTTTTGTAGTATGATGATTCAGATATCATTCAAATATGCTGATTTGGTGCCATTTAAATATTTCTATTTTAATATTTTGTTTGTGATGGTTTTTTGTTTTAGTGATTTTTTTTTAGGGTTTTTTTTATGATTAGAAAGTCCATAAGAAAATAATTTATATGTAGAATTTCTTTGTCATGTGTTTACTGTCACAATTATCATTATACATTATATAGTCATTTTATACAGTATTATATACTACATTTGTCATTAACAGTACATACACGAATTAAAAACTTTAAACCTTAACAGGCAGCTAAAAACAATAATAACTCACTTTTTCCTGGTTGCCTCAACAAGTTTGATTTTCCTTCCATTGATCTCCTTCCCAGACAGCTTCTCAAGGGCATTTTTTAGATCACTATGAGAAGCAAACTCAACCACACTGTAGAAAGATAAAAGTATTACACAGAATAGCAAAAAAAAAGCAGTACAGTATCAATTCAGATTCATGCTAAAATAGTTCTGCAGGGAGAGTAACAGGAAAGAAAAGAGCCAGCTCACCCCTCATTAAGCTTTGGCCGATGGGCATCTGCAAAAGTAACCTCTCCAGCTTGTCTCATGAAATCCTTCAAATCCTACACACAGTACACCAGCATTTAGAGTTAGCTAAGTACCTTAGATGATCGTTTTCACACCTTTTATGAAGTATCACAGTAACTGAACTATCATAGTTGGGGTCCGAGAATCTCTCAGCTCATGCTCAAGCCTAAGCCTGGACCATGTTCAATATTTCAGCACACGGATACCAAGAAAAGGTATAGGGTCTGTGTAGGATAACTTTTTGGATTAGTAATCAGACAGTAAGGAACTGCAAAAAGCAAAGCCAAGCTGACACCTTTGTATCACAACGTGTTGTGGAGGAGTGAAGCAGTCCCATTTCATGGTCTGAGGAATCTCTATTCAAAGCTTTGTGAAGCCAACCCTGTCTTCTAAACACTGGCTAAACACAAAGCCTTCTGTCTTGTTAGCCCAAATTAATGAGCACTGGAATGAAAAGGAGTGGCGAATAATCAAGACTATTTTGGCTTGCAATGCTGTAACATTCCCAGACCCCCGTACTACAAGACTAGCAGAGGAAATATGTGGAGCAGCTCGTAACAAAGGGCCCCACATTTGATAAAATGCAAAATACATTTACATGGCAGATGCATTCTTACCAAAACAAAAGTGTATAGAGTGTGGTAGAGCTTCATTCCATCGATCGTACCCTATTTGTGCCGTCCCCTCAAGGGCACTGAGCGTAAACAGCGAGGAAGAGATTATAGACTAATACCTGGGAACAGGGTGGGTGAGTATACCGATCGAAGCCTCTCAAATTACCGAACCCCTCGATTGACTGCGTATACCAGAGATTGGCTCTGTTTCTCTCTTTCTCTCGCTCTCTCTCTGCCCCTCTCTCTCACTCTCTGTCTCTCTCTTTCAGCTCGGCACCGTCACAAACTGCGCTTTGTAGCGGCAGCCGCTGCTTCTAGAGCGAGAGGGCATCACTCACAGAGAGCTCTCATGCGATCGGCGGAGGTCAACTAGGCGTGGGACACAATGGGAGTGGCTTAAGCAGAGAGAGGGGCCCTGTAGGGGTTAACTCCACCATTAGCGAGCTCTTCCATACGACACAACAGTCAGGCTGGCAAATAGAGGGGTGAACAATTGGTTAAAACAGAGGCAAAGTGACTTAACCTTACCATTTCCTCTTCTCTAGCACTAAAGAAGTATTTATTATATGACCTTGAATTTGAAATTAATCTCAGAATGACACTTTTTTTTTGTCACTGATTTACATTTACTTGGGTAATTAAAAGTTACTAAATCAACATAACTTATTATAATTCTCATATTCTATTCATCTTTGAAGGAAATCCTTATTTTTTGTCATTTGCAATGACTGGGAATATATCTGACTCACCAAAACTTGACAGCAAAATTGTTGAACACTCACCTGCCAGCTGACTCTCGATGACAAATTCTCCACAATGAGGCGATTCTCTGTGCGCATTGGTGGAGGATTCCTGACAGGTGAAAAACATAAGAGTTATTGGCTTGATTTCTAATGTAGAAATAAAACTAAACTGAACAAAGTATGTTTACACAACCCTACCTGTGCAAACATGCCATACCTTTTAGATTTATATAAACTATCGTTTAATAAGTTCTGGGGTCAGCAAGCAGTGTTTCCCACAGCCTTACACTCTATTTGTGGCGGCACTCACCTGCCCCCATATATGCATATATATGCAAAATCATTTTCTGCCAGCAGGAGGCGCTTTAAGAGCGGGAGAGATACAGGATTCTCCGGTAACGGCTGCGAAGCAGTGCTGAGCTCACAAACGCTGCCTTATCAAGCATTACATGCAAAATGAAATGAAAATGAAATCGAATTTTTTCTAAATACAGTCGGTTTCCTTCTGAAATACAGTGATATAAAAACACCCGCATTGGTTTTTTGATTTTGAAACGTGCAGTGCTCATGTTTATTCAATTAAGTCAATGCCTTTTGCAAAATCTATTTGTGGCGGTCAGTTTTGATATTGTGGCGGCCCGCCACAAATAAATCAATGTGTGGGAAACCCTGGCAAGGTTATTAAAAAAAAAAGATTTTGAAAAGTTTCTTACCAAGATTGCATTTATCTGATTAAAAATACAGTAAAAGCAGTAATATTGTAATGCTGTTATGGAAAAAAAGAAATTTTCAGCCATTTCTTCAGTGTCACATGATCTTTCAGAAATAATTCTGTCTATTTTTAAAACTTTTGTGCTGCTTAATATTATTGTGGAAATCCGGATTCTTTGATGAATAGACACTTCAAAAGAACAGCATTTATTTGAAATATCATTTTTTTGTAACAAAATAAAAGTCCTTACTGGCAGTTTTGATCAATTTAATACATTCTTGATGAATAAAACTTAATTTCTCACAAAAATAAAAAATATTTCTGAACCAAAACTTGAAATTCAACAAAAATTGACTCCTACCTCCGGCTGTCCTGGGAGCCACGGCTATACCGAGCAGGAAAACGACCTCCATCACCACCCCCACCACCACCACCGCGGCCTCGGCCTCCACGCAGACGGACACGGGCGTGCTCGATGGTCACCCTAAAATCAAAACATCCCTTAGACATGTGTCTGCCTCTGCTTAGTCTCAGTTCTCTCCAAGGCTTCTTCTTTTCCTCTCCCTAATCATTCTTGGAGAGATTTTCCTTATCCCTGTTGCTTTAAGCCTGCTCACTGAGGAAATTAAGGCTGTTCTGAAACAATATGTACCGAGAAATGCAATATACAAATAAACCATGATCATACCTCTCATTGCAGAGCTCTTTCCCATCAAGCTCATAAACAGCATCTTCTGCATCTCTCGGATCATCAAATTCCTGCAAGAAAGAACTCGAGTGTGAACATTATATACTGCAGAGGTTTAATGACGTGTTGCCATTCTTGATCTTTAGTTTATTTTTCCTAATTAGATATTTAATATAAAAAAAAAATATTCTTAATTGCTCAGTTTACAAGTTTGCAATTTTATAATAATATTAATATATACACTACTGTTCAAAGGTTTGGGGTCAGTAAAATTGTTATTTTATTCTTCTTTTAACCTAGAAGGTCTCTTAACCTTCTATTCATCAATAAATCCTGAAAAAAAGAAAGAAAATTTATCATCGTTTCTACAAAAAGTGATAAGTCAGAAATGTTTCTTAAAGGTATAATTCACCCAAAAATGAAAATTCTGTCATTTATTACTCACCCTCATTTTGTTCCAAACCCCTAAGACCTTCGTTCATCTTCAGAACACAAATTAAGATCATTTTGATGAAATCCGAGAGCTTTCTGACCCTGCATAGACAGCAATGCAACTGAAACGCTCCCAAGCCCAGAAAGGTAATAAGGACATCGTTAAAATATTCTGTGACATCAGTGGTTCAACCGTAATATTATGAAGCTACGAAAATAGTTTTTGTGCGCAAAGAATCAGTCTCCGCCGCCATTCAGGAGAGTAACACGACGCATGCGTGTGGTGCTCCTAACGCGTCGTGCTACTCTCCTGAATGGCGGCGGAGACTGATCTGGAAGAGAAGAAATTATTGAATAAAGTCATTCGTTTTGTTTTCTTCGTGCACACAAACTTGTAGCTTTTAAACATTATGGGTGAACCACTGATGTCACAGATTATTTTAACGATGTCGTTATTACCTTTCTGGGCCTGTTAGTGTTTCAGTTGCATTGCTGTCTATGCAGGGTCAGAAAGCTCTCGGATTTCATCAAAATGATCTTAATTTGTGTTCTGAAGATGAACGAAGATCTTAGGGGTTTGGAACAAAATGAGGGTGAGCAATTAATGACAAAATTTTCATTTTTTGGGTGAACTATCCCTTTAAGCACCAAATCTTTACATTATAATGACTTCTGAAGAATCATGTGACACTGAAGGACACCATCAAAGGATTACGGTTTGAAGTATATGTAAATAGAAGTTATTTAAAAGAGTAAAAAAATCGCAATATTACTGTTTTACTGTGTGCAAATGCAACCTTCTAGTGATTCTAATTGACTTCCTCCAAACGATGATTTATTTAAAAATATATAGTAATAATATATTATTGAATTGTGTGTGTATAAATGAGAGATGTCTATTACTATATGTGAATGCTATTAAATAACGCTATGTAGGCAGCTCACTGGGCTTTGAAACGCAGCCCTGTATTATTAATATAGTCAATTGAACATGTTTTTACAATATTGTTAAATTGCAAAAAGGCTAAACGTACTACAAATCCGAAGCCTCTTTTCAGGTCAATGTCCCTGATTCTTCCGTAACCCTTGAAGAACCGCTCGACGTCCTTTTCCCGAGCAGAGGGGTTTAATCGACCGATGAAAATACGACAACCGCTCATCCTTCTCAAAACAAGAGCAAACAAGTTAAAACACCATCATATAATGATACTATCATTCCGCAATCGTCAAACACATACGAATCTCTGCAACAATAATGGCTCGAGGCCACAACCCACATCCAGATCATCAACCGCTGAATCGCTCCACAAAATACAGTCGTTTAAACAACAAATCCCTTATAAGGTGAATTCAGGCAAGTGTGAAGATGTCTTAAGTACATACTGTCTCAGGTACATACCTAAATCTGATGTTTTTCCTCTGAATGTGTCGTGCTGCTCGAACAGTAACCTCACACAAAATGGAGTCAGTGTAGAAGTGCGCGCGAGGCTCGGCGTCAGCGCTGATCTGAGATCAGTTCAGAACACCACAGCCGCTGCACTACTCACAGATACGCTATGAATGCTACCGTGATTACTAAATAATTCGAACCATTATGTAGCTATCTACGTATTGAGAAAATGGTGGAAAAGATGCTAACATAAGGCTGTATGGCAAAATGATTTTCTTAAGATTTTCTGTTTGGATAAAACGGCGTGTATGTAACGTTACTGCAACGAATTGTAGTGAATCAGTTGAACCGGTTCACAAATGATTCGTGAATAATCGCGAACTAAATCTCACATTCGAACCGCCAAAAAAAAACACCGTACTGGACGGGTCATGATAGTTTACTACTATTTAGATTCTAAATGAGATGCATTACGGCTGCAGTATAAAGTAATCACACAATGAGGTGAATAGCTGCATCGTTCTTTTTAATCAGTTCTTTGAAAGATCTGTTCAAAAGAACCGAAACGCGGAAATGAGCCGGACTTCCTTTACTGCTGTACCCTGGAAGTACAGGACTCGAACACTAGATGGCGTTAACACACAACATTAATTACTTACTAAAGGTATCTGCACTTTACCCTCATTACAGTGGAATCCATCATATCATGTGACAGTATGGCAATTATGTAACTATAAAATAAGTTACAGAGTTGACCACAACAAGCATGAAACTCATTAAAGTAAACACACCACTTGAGCACTTCAAATGAAAGCTTTAATTAGAAATAGTTATATACACACTGTAGAATTAAATTAAACTTTATACAAATATTAAAATACTATCTTCATACCCACAGCAATGTACAGAGGAAAACCAAAAGAAGTGTAATGGGAGCAGGATGGATGAGTCAACTTAAATTACACTTTGCAGAAAAACACCGTACAACAGTGTTTCACACACATCCTTGATATCCTTTTTTTATGTGCATCCTTTCTTTTTTAAACTTAAAAACATCCTTTGAATGAAACAATCAAACAAAAAAATCCTCAAAAGTTCATGTTTCATGTTCACTGAAAAAAAAAAAAAACACTTCTGAGGAAGTACGGGTGTATAATCTTATGTCATATCCTCCAGAGTTAAACCCAATGTCTGAAAATGTACAAGACAATGTTTATGCATAGAAAAGAAAAAGTAAGGCCATAAGGAAACAAGAAGACAAATTACCATAAAGCCAGTGAGATGGAAGAAACACGGGATTACAAAGTGAGAAATGTATGAAATGTACAAGTTAAGGCAGCAGTAATATTTTGCCTTCAGTTTGCATGAAAAAAAAAAAATTAAACCAATTTACAAAAACAAGCCAGGAACACAAAACTGAGGATGTGCAGACAGGCAAACTGCCCTCTCTCTCCAAAGTCAGACACAAAAATATACACAGGCCTATTTGATGCATGTTGACAAACAGAATTATGAGTCAACCACAGGATATACACAAGTTGGCAATGGGCAAGGATGTAAAATGCAAACTCAAACAAAAGATTCATTGGTTTTTTAAATGCCCATTTGCCAAAAGAACATTATGAGTGAAGAACAAGGCCATTTTCTGGAGCTATTATACAGTGCATTAATACAACGCACAACCTATTTGAGATCTTACTGGATATCTGATTCATTCTCCTTACAAATACCATTTTAATGATACATGGCTGAAATGATTTATTAAGAAAACGAAACAAAAGGATCTCCTATCCTTGATAGTCATCTTCAAAATGTTAGCCATGTCGCAGCTGGCTTTGCAAAACATTCAAATGCAATATATGCAGTTTAATTTCCTTAATTAAAAGTGAATTAAACTTCAAATCCAAATATTATTATTCAGAATCAAAGCTCATGAGGTATAGTCAGCCCAGTAATGAAATTAGTCCACACTCAAAAAAAAAGTCCTTTTGGAAAAAGAGCATACAGGTAATTAGAAAAAAATTATGTGCAAAACACGTGAACACAAACATGAGAGAGATATACTCGCTTTTAAAGGAAGAAATAAAGTGGAATCATTTCTCTGAATGAGAAGAGTAATCTCACAGCTGCTAACACAAAGTATATCTCCCTCACTTCGGACAAACAGACATATAGACAAGGAACATCCATTCTACTTAAATAACATCTCAATTAGAAAATGGAGGTATTGAAAATGTTCTCTGTTTTGGGGAAAAGAAGCCTAGATGATACTTCAGCCCTCTTTGAATCACAACCCAGCCACATGTCACACAGACACACACAGACAATGGCTTTTATTGTTAAGAATATATATGTATAGCACAGGTACTTCTTGACAAATAAAAAGGCAAGCATGTATTTGAATTCAGTACAATGTAAACTGGTTCAACCCTGCGTCTCGCACAAGGGATGAGTGTGGAGATGGTGCTATGTGTCATGCTTCGATTGTGCCGTGCTCCTGTGTGTATGCGTGTAGAACGAAACAGAAAAAAGAAATTGCACAGAACATGCAGCATCAAAGGGAAAAGGGCCTGACTTAGCAAATCCTTGCTGAACTCTCCCTTCAAAAGAGGTCACAGTCACTGACGGAGCAGAGGTCCACAACGTAATCTGAATGCATTCCTTTGTAAATATCGAATCCTCGCCGTGACGAGGTAAGCCTGTGAATGCAATGCGCACCTGCAAGAAAAGGTGCGACGTGTTAAACTCGAGCATTTGCGCATCCCTTTGAGGGGTCATCCAGTCAAAGGTTCTTCCTGTGAAGTGAGCTGCCGGACTCCATGGGGGCCACGCAGCTTGTAGACCCCAGGGGCGGGTGATTTGTTGGCAGAGGGACAGCTGAAAGATTCTTTACTGCTGCGTTCTGTTGGGTGGCTTGGGGTAAGCGTTTGGTGAGAAGCTTTAGGGGTTACAGTCCTGGCCAGCGATGACAGAGAGAGGGGTGACTGCACACAGACTCAGGCTTCCTTTAGCAATGGAATATCTGGAGAAAAGAGATGAAGAAAGTATGATGCTATGAATATATATATATAGATTCCTTTATTTATCATAGACACTTAATGTTACATGTCATTAAACCACACATCACTTCTAGATTTGCAAGTGACTCACCATCACCATAATCTTCGGCAGAGTTGACTGAAAGCAAGCTGTGCTGATCGCTGCTCTCGCTGCTCTGCCTGCGGTGGAGAGGTGCAGCGGCGCCAGGCTGCTCAGCAGCCCAGGAGGGAGAGGATGAGGAGGACGGAGAGGAGGAAGAGGGCACCTGGTGAACCAATACAGTCTCTGCGTGACACGAAGACACAGCAGTCGAGGTGGAGGGAAAACTGTAACTTGCTTGAGCCTGTTCGAGAGGTTCATTCAAACCCTCGGCCTGAGGGCCCTCCGACAGCACGATCTGAACCCGGGACTCAGGAGGGGGCACAGAACTGCCGCCTGCGCCATAAACTGCCTCTTCGTAGGAGGGCAGTGAGACCTGAACGCCCTCCACCATGATGGAGGTAGGCTGTCCTGACACAACCTGCTCCCGGCTGCTTTGAAAGAGAGAAGGAGAGATATGGGAATAAAAAATAAGACTTAAACTGTATCAAATCTTGACGTGCCAGATCTGCGGCTTCATCAGAGTGAGCTGATTACGCAACAGCAAATGATTGGAATAACAGCGCTGTAGGGGGATGCCATATTTGTCCAAAACAGTTGGAATTACTATTGACTTTAAATCTGCACGCTACAAACATTAGTAAATTACATTTATGTTATGCATGCTGTGGCACCAAAAATATTTGGACACTTAAGTTACATTTCAAAATGTATTTACAATGTCTTTGTATTGTATAATAAAATATCAAACCGAGTGCCATTTTCAAGCACAATGTTTAAAATTATAAAAAAAGATACTGTTCAAAAATTTGGTCACTTTCAGGTTGTCAGTTTTAGTAGAATATAGTAATATTTCTTACATACATTAAAAGAAATGAACACTTTTATTTGGAAAGGATGCATTAAATGAATCAAATGTGACATTTCTACATATTACAAAAGATTTATATTTTAATTTTTTTATATTTTAAAAAATGCATCATGGTTTCCAAAAAAAGATTCATTACCTCAACCATTTTCAACATTAATAATAATAAGAAATGTTTCATGAGCAGCAAATCACAGTTTTTCACAAAATTACTGTTACTTTACATAGACTACATAGAAGTATTACTTTCAAAAACAAATAAATTGCTGCTGTTCCTTTAAGAGCTATGTAAACTCCCATTTTATGAGAATAAAATAAACGTCTGTGAAGAAGCTATGCTTAGTAAGAATGAGACTGAGCCTCACCGGCTGTGGTGGAAGGACTTGAGTTTGGGCTGAAGCAAAACAAACAGCACCACCAACAGCAGGATAAAGGTCACCGAGCTGGCAGTGGAGGCCACGATAGGCAGAGCTGGCATGGGCAGCTGGGATTGCTGCTCCTCCCCTGGAAGAGAAATAACTTCAATAAAACTGATGAAAATGAAACCAAACAATCAGATTTAAATGATAAAGAGTACACAAGTTTTGTGAAGAAAAGCTACACACATCACCATTAATTTTCAAATCTCCCTAAACTCTGAACTCGCATCCAGTGACTAGCAAAAAAATGATGGTTTCAAAAGCTGCTTTCTGGGAAACTTCTGATGCTGTACTGAACTCACTTGAACAGCTTACACATTTGGCTACATCACTGTATTTACCAAGTGCAAAATGATTCTCTGTTCTCAAAAAAAAAACTGGAAAACTGTCCATATGTGACAAGACGGCAGAATATCCAAACGGCCGAGCTTGTGGATCAAGACATACCTTGCACAGGGTGACAACTGATCTGCATGGGCGACTTCCACTCTCCGTTGTCACAGGTTCGGAACTGGTACCCTCCTTTCAGAATGTAACCCTCATCACAGAAGTACTCAATCACGGTACCCTGGGTCAGTCTGTGGCACGGCGGGGGGTGGCAGTTATATCCTCCGTTCTCTGGCTCACTCGGTGGTTGGCAAACTGTTGGGGAAAAAGTTTAAAGTCTGACAAAGACACTGTTTTTCTAATCAGAAACTCATAATCAGTTATTCTGACATGAATAGCAATCACATCCAACCTTCTTAGAACCAAATGCAACTCATGAGAAAACAGGAACAGTGGACACAGAGAGGGTTCATTTGAACATACCATCATTTTTGTTGCAGCGAGGTGGGTCATAGGACCAGTGGCCTGAGACCGTACATGTGATGATGCTGTAGCCATCCAGCGTGTATCCTGGATCACAGCTGTACTGAAGCTGTGTGCCAACGGGGAAGGAGCCACGGTTTGTTTCCGTCAGGTTCCCACGGCCATGAGGCACAACTGAGGGTCTGGGACAACCTACAGGAGCAGAAAGAGTAGATGTTAGCATAAAAAAAGCAAGATCAACTTAAAAAATGCTAACTAGTTTAAAGGTGCTGTATGTAAGATTTTGACTCTACTAAAGCATAAAAATACCATAATATGTTTGCAGATATTTAAGAAACATGCTAAGTTAAAATACTTGTTTATCTGAAAAACAATGCTACAGTCAGTTACTCTCCTTTGAAAATGTGCGTTCCAGGCCGGAATGTCGACCTTTGTTTTGGTTTGTGAAACCCGCCCACTGCCAGTTTACCCAACTGTATTTCGGCACTAAAACACAGCATATTTAATTTCATTCATCATCAAGTGCGCTCGTCCCTGTTTGTGTTGTCAATCTGGCAACCTGCGTGTGCATCAAGTCTGAGGAGGAGGGGTGGGTTTAAAAAAAACTCTCCAATATTTTGAATCTGAACTGCAATACCTAGTTCAACCACTCGGTGTCAATCCTACATACAGCACCTTTAAATTTCCCTTGGGGCCTGTTACTGTTATAGTGTCCTTCAATACAACTCTGAAAACGAGTTATTTAATAATGATAAAAGCAGCGTACTGAAACAGAATCAAAGTTATTTAATACGTACATGGATGACTGTGTTCAAGTGTGGTCAGATTAGCTAAATGTCACAGAAAAAAAGTCCATTGCCTATCGTTAATAATAACCGACACAGCAATGTATAAAGCACAGTATACAGAAGTCATATTTAAACCCATCAGCTCTGTTAGTCAGCACACCAAATTCATGCGTCCAACTTAAACATGAGCGAAATCAGCATGGGGAACTTTTCCGCCCTCACGCAAAACTCCTGATCGCATCGGGGTCCTACTGAAATGACTGGATTTTGCCCTTGAACTTTCAACGAGCTACAGTAATTGTGACATCACACATTGAGGCTGGTTCAAAATGTTTGGAAGTAAAAAATAAAAACAACCCTGTGTTTTCATGGTTGATCATTTCTCTCACTTTCGATTACTTGGGAACTAACATTAGATAGACTCAAACCAACAACAACAGTTTCAGTGTGAAAGTGCCCTTAAATGTACTGGCGCTAACTCTAAAATTCATTATGTGTCAAAGAGAAAAAGGGGACACAAGCAGATCTTATTCTCATATTGCTGTCTGGTATTAAATTCATCCTCAGTTTAACAAAAACTTCACCCAGTTCACACACGTAATGTCCAGCCTTGAGATGGATAACAGAATACTACATTTCTGCCCTTGGGTTTAATGGCATAAAGCCAGTGGTGTCTCTTTCCCTTCTCATATTCTTCTTCTTTCTCATATGGGGGAAAAAAAAGAAAACCCTTTCCTAAGCTTCATTCACACAACAGATCACTTGAAACGTAAACATGTCTATCACCTCATTACATTTATCCAGCAGAAAGAAAGAAAGAAAACAACTCAAACAAACAGGGTATGTTTGGACAGACCCCCTCGATCGCTGGGATCTCTAATCTGAGCTTTTAACATGCTCTTAAGCTGCCATCAGCAGATTATGGACTCAGAGGACGGGCATACAGCTCTATCTCTTCTGTTTTGACACCAAACAAACAGTCAGGATATGAAATACAGACACAGAGCTTCACAATTCATTACATTAAACGTGCAACGTCTGTAAGCAGTTGATTTTTTTTGGTTGGAGTCTACGATTGGTATTTTAATGCTCTTTTTAAAATGGAATGTTCTGATTCTCATGAAGTCATGAGATGACAATAAAGATGTCTCATCTACACTGTTTTGCCTTAGGTCTAAATGAAACTGGATCATGTTTTTCTTCCTTGTCATTTCATTGTTAGCTCGTGCGTCACTGAAAGTTAGGATCAACCAGGAAAACCAAAGAATCGCAGACTTGCGGAAGAACATTTGGTATTAACAGCTGCCTAGACTTGCTATGACAAGTTAGACTGGACCTTCACAACATCTAAAACTGATTGCACACTTGACAATAGATACCTATCTTAGGAGTACCAAATGGGACAGGTTATGTGTCAGAAAACATAACGTCCAAAAATATGTACTAAGGTTCCGACTGAAATTCCAGTTAACCTGTTTGGCTGGCAGAAGTTTCATAAGAAACTAGGTTAATTTTGTCTACCTCAAATAGTAGATCAAATTTACCACAAACAATTTCTTAATGCACCCTTAACTGGATCCTTGACTTACTCTACTCAATACCAATAATCTGAATTACAGATGACTTGTTTAGATAATGAGAAGTTTAACATTTGGAAAGAGATTGCAACAATGAAACAATGTCAATCACATGGTCCTGAACAGCGTTCACCCTTTAACTGTCCACAATGCAGCACTCAGAAGAAAAAAAATGAAGGGATTTACAGCAGAATGAAATTCTAATTATCCTTCATTACAAATGACTGTGGTCTAAAGCGGATCACATTACTGACCACTGCAGTGTGCAGCAGCTCAGTGAGACCAAAACCCAGCGGCCCAGCCGTGGATTAGACCCTGCTGTCTCAAAAAAATCCTTCTTTGTAAATATGTTTTTTTTTTTAGATCTCTTTATTACATGGGATGATGCGTTTTTCCATCTCTATTGTTTTTCTCTTATCTCTCCTAATTCAAATCCCTGAGATTGTAAGCAAGCTGTCAGAAAATGGCAGGAGTGGGATTTGTTCCTCTCTCCCATTTATGGAATTTGTAGAAATGGAGGAGGTTACATGTGAACGCATCTCTCACGGATATGAATCTAAATTAGGAATGGGCAGTATGACCAAAATCTTACAGTATGATGAATTTTATAAATCACAATAACTGTATCATGACTTATTTTACTGGAAACACAGACCCAAAATATTTCATAATTACATAACCATGTGGTAATGTCTATTTCTGATCCTCAAGTGACTTAAAATAAGTCTGGTGTCAGTACATCATTTCAATTCCTGAAATACTTTTTCAGTTCTTTTTTTTTTTTTAAACGTGAAATAAGAACAAAAACCATCACTCTGAAAAACTAATCCTAAACTAAAAAACAATTCCTTGATACCAAACTAAAATAAAATTAAAAAATAATTTCAGTTACATTATAAGATCTTTTCAACCTGCCTACATTTAGTTTGATAATGTTAATTTTGTTAATTAAATATGCTATAAACTTTTAAATTATACCATTATAACTTTGGAAGCCATAAAAAAAACTAAAATAAAAATTAAACAAACAAAAAGTAAATAAATAAAACAACAAAATTCTAAAACAAAAACTAACTCAAAAATCTGTTTTTATTAAATAGACTTTTAAAAACTTTAAAAAATTATTAAAACCCCGCACAAGGTTTTCACCACATTTGAACTGTTTTCTATTTGAATATATTTTAAATGTAATTTACTTCTCTAACAGCAAAGCTGAATTTTCAGCAGCATTTATTTAAAAAAAAAATTAAATGTTGCTTTTGATAAATTTAAAGCATCCTTTCTGAATAAAAGGTTTAATTAAAAAAAAAAAATCTTACTGACACTGAACTTTTGAACAGTACAAAAACAGTATAGCAGAATCTATACCAGCTAAGGTTTAATTAAAAAAAAAAAATCTTACTGACACTGAACTTTTGAACAGTATTTTTACGATTAATTGATGAATCGGTTTATGTACTTATATTTAGTTTTGCCCATTTTTTTGTAAATTATTAACAAAGGGTCTTTATCTTCAACATAGACTTTTTTAGAGATTTTAACCATTTTTGCATTGTCATATCCTCATCAAAAACATACCTGGAGTTGTGTTTTATTATGTGTTAGTTTATCCTTTAAACTCTTCTGCAATCAAACACTGACCCATTACATACTCTAGCAAATTTCACAAGGAAAGTAATGTTTTCACCATGGCAGTCCTTAGGGCTCCTAAAGTAGTTTTAACATCCCGAAACAAAGCTTATTAAGGAATCTTTCAGAACATATTTTCACAAAGAATAAGAATAAAACAGAATAAAATTGCTAAATTGCATTTATTAATTTTTTTCCTGTAAACACACAGCTTATACCTGGGAAACAGCTTTATAGCTTATGGTGTGAAATTGTAAAACAATCCTTCGAATAAAGTGCCAATGGCATGAAACCTGAATGGAACTCACATTTTAAAGTAAAATTTAAAGTAAATCCATCAGAAGGTTGTCCAGAAAAAAAATTGGACACACACAAAAAAAACTGCTGTGTGAAAAAGAGCAGTGAATTTAGAAAAAAAGTGCATTTCAAATACATTTAAATTTTAACCACCTCTGTCAGTCAGTCCATGCTTTACTGAATTCTCTAACTGGTAAACGACAAAGCTTTAAATGTTAATTGTTAAAAAGCAATGTTATCAGCTTTTACCGACTAAACATTTGCAAACAACATTGTTTGCAGAATCTGCAAAAAAAGTCGTTGCACAATTGTATCGGATTTAAAATGTAGTGGTCCTTTTTGCAAAATTCAAAACTGTAATAAAGCGATAAAATGTTAAACAAAACAGCTTTGCCTGAACTGACAGGAATTCGACTACCTGTGGGAAATGAGGCAGAAACACTATTCACTCATTATTTGAGAAAAACTTTGCATTGCAGTGCAAAAAGGTCAACATGTCCAATGTTCAGGGCTTAAAAGAGGATATGTTTCCTGCCGCAGAAAACAGCCGCAGTTTACAGGTTACTCTTCTTTTTTGAAGGCTCAAAGTAAAGTGCTCCCCACTTTGGATGACTTCGTTCGATTAGTTTTTATCTTCCGCTTTTTTCTTTTTCTTTCTCGAGCTTACTCCACTGCCGCCTGCCTCAATCACGCTGAATGCTGCAGAGACGCTGTGCTGGTACATAAAACGAGGCTATTGGCTATTCGGTGCTTCTCCTGCTGTACTGGCTGAGTAAAAACCTCCGGTGGCTCATTACTGCCACCACACTTTGGTCACCGCAGATTTAAAATATGCACGAAATGAGCCGCTTACGGCAAATAAAAATTATTTAGCAACGAATCGATTACTAAAATAGTTGACAACTATTTTAATAATCGATTTTAATCAATTAAATCGATTAGTTGTTTCAGCTCTAATTTAATCAATTAAATCGATTAGTTGTTTCAGCTCTAAACCTCACACAGTGATTCATTCATAATAGATGTTTGTTCATTGAATTCGTAAAACAGTTACCACCAAAGCCCACTTCACAAACCTCCTGAGATATCCAGTGGTGTTGGCCAACGTGTTAATTGCACAGCAAGTTTTGATGTTGTTGATGAAACAAGCGCACCACAGCTGCTGAGATTTGATACCCACCCGTGACATAACATATCTTGAATGGCTCTCAAAGGGCTAATAACAGAATGTGGTTTCCTTCTTGTAAGAAAACCCTACATGAGAGAGAGGAGGCCGCGAGATACCAGTGTCTCATGTTTCTGTGTACATAACATGATTTGGACATTTGGGTTGGGTTGATATGTGTGAGTGTATGTATGAGCATTTACTGTATCCACATGTGTTCTGAAGTAGACTCAATGGGTTAAAGGGAAACACAGCAGGGGCGTCACATATCTGTGATGGGAAAAGCTGACTGCTATAGAAAAAGCACAGCCTCTCACGGCCGAGCGGGAAGCGGTGTTATGAAAGTGAGTTCCAGCGAAATGGGTGTCATTCCTTCAGGGATGGAGGAGAGGAATGAGTTTCCACATGCATATGTCTCATAACACAGAAGAAAAAAAACACACAGCAGAAACAGAAAAACTTGGCTGCTAGAGCAAAACGAGCCCTGACAAGACATCAAGGAGACTCTCCCTAGATAAAAGACTGATCCATACGAAACGAAACCATTACTGAATACACCAAATCATTAATGATTGATTTACCACACAAACATCGACCAAAATAATGGTAAACATTTCTCAGGACCACCCTTTCAATACTGTTAAACCCTTCCTTTTTGCATTTTTTTTATTCACAGAGACAAAGTAGCATAGACTGGAAATCACGAGAAGAGAGCAGCTAACAAATCAAAACAAATTTATAATAATAATGACAATTTATAATTAGATATCCAGTGAATTATAGTCAATATTTTTTAAAAAGCCTATAATTTTCATGTTAAGCAAGAAATGGCTGATATTAAAATGTGGTATTGTTTTGTCTAAATAAATTAAACAAAATCAACAATTTTAATGTAAAGTGAATTTAGGCATTACAGTGTACTAAACATTACACTGAACGGTGTTATTAAATTGATATTTTTAAAGATTAACTTCAAAAAAGCATTAAAAGACAGCAAATGAAATCTAAATGTAAAAATAAAGAAAATGAACATGAACAATTAAATATCCACAAAATAAAAAAATGACAAATAAATGTAAAATGGATAATATCAACCCATAACCAATACAGTACTGATATATCTAGCTAAAATAATAGATAATATTGATCACTGGCCATAACTAAATAAATAATTGTAATAATAAATCATTTTTAAAAAGTCGTCAGAATACTCCATCTGCCATCAGACGTGCAATCTGGGTTATATGAAGCGACGGGAACACTTTTTGTAAGCAAAGAGAAAAAAGATAAAGAATTTTTTTGACTTTTTTTTTGTATTCATTTTTCTATGTTTTTTTCTGTGTATCTAGTTTTCTCTTCTGTATCATCCGTGCCACAAGGATGCGCTGTTTTCTTTCAAATCAAAGCTAAATACACGTAAAACAGCACATCCTTGTGGTGCGGATGATACAGAAGAGCATACGCAGCATACGTAATTAAACCTTTAAATGAGGCCTGTCTTCTGTGAGACAGAACAAAAGCATTAACCCAAGCTCCACGTGTTCTTTATTACACCCTTTTACACCCCAAGGTCAGCAGCTGACTAATTTAAGCAGCTTGTCCTCCTGAACCAAATCGACTGGGAGGGAAAACCGAGAGACACAATCTGACAGAAGACACAGAGGAAGACTCTATTGTTCCTCTCGCCTTTGTCACAGTGAAAAGTGGCAGATGGGTGTTTTGCACCCTTCTGATTCTATTCGGACAGCTGTGAGGCACAAGTAACTCCTCTTCTGTGTACTAAGAGGGAAACAAGGAAGAGATAGAGAGCAACTGTGTCTGCTATCAGTGGATGGCTTTAGACACAGTGCTCTTGTGTTCGGGATCTGCTGTGTCTTGGCTCACCCACTCCAGGAATGCACTCGGCCCACAGCTAATGACAGACTGGAGCCTCTGTGGTGCACACAAGCAGCCGGAGCAAAAGCTGCTGCCAGTCAGCCACTTGGATCCTTGGCCAGCAGCTGTACTCAGAGGTGCTGACATCCATTGTGCAGGCTAATTGCTACTAGGAACACGAGTGCAAAAAGAGCATCTGTTTAAACGTGACTACGCGACTTAGGGTCATCAGTGAATGGCTATCAAACAAAGTCCACACAGGTGGTGCAGTGAGTTATAGTTTTAAAGCAAAGTTTGTTTTATTTTTTTTATTTTTTTGGGAGGTGGGGGGGACAATGAGGAGTCTTTTTTTCTCAGATGGATCTTTGTAAATAGTTTCACTTTTTCATCTCACGCCAGTGGCGGAATACAGTCACATCACAAGTCTAACCACCAAGGGATCGGTTCTTCAACATGCAAAATGCTAGTCACAGCAATCTCACATAAACTTCCTTAAAATG
This sequence comes from Cyprinus carpio, assembly GCF_018340385.1. Classification (NCBI taxonomy): domain Eukaryota; kingdom Metazoa; phylum Chordata; class Actinopteri; order Cypriniformes; family Cyprinidae; genus Cyprinus; species Cyprinus carpio. The sequence continues at coordinate 15,650,185 of NC_056591.1, forward strand.
ATTTACACTGGGCAAAATCAAATCATAATCAAATTGTTCTGAACGGAAAATTCACTTGATGTTGCAATGTCTGATTCACGTTCAGACTAGTCCTTTGAACCAGATCAACCCAATTCACTAAAGAGATCCAACTAAAAAGAATGATTTGCTCATTCTGACACCAGATGACCAGATTTTCAGTGAAAAATAACTTTATTTGGGTCTATTTCTCATTTAGAGTTACCAGACTTTTAGCAGATATTCACCTTATTTTTAACGTAAGAATAGGTGTGGTCATTTGTAACTTAAAAGTACAAAGCTTCCAGCGTCAGTCGCTTCCAGTTATATTAGTTCTATAAAAACATAACTCTATAGGCTACTGCTTGATATTGCAAAATTGTATTTGTTATCATATTTTAATTTTTGTAATTATAAACAAGGGTTTGTGGCTTAAATGGCTTTACTGTTTACTAACACTGTTATTTTTCTAGTTATGTAACTATAGCGGTTAATGAATTGAAAGTTTCACACATTCACAGGAAATAGCTTGCAGCGTTGATGATAAGGTGGATGATGTAACATTTCTATGCTGCTTTTGTAACCTTTTTGAAGCTTGAAAGCTTTGTTCATTGTAATCACATGGGAAAAAGCCCTAGTACAATCCTCAGAACTTCAGTTTTTCCATAGTAGTAGACATACAGGTTTGAAATGAAGTAAATTAAGCAACAAAGTGTATTCTCCGCATTTATGTTACTTGATTTGCATGTGTACTGAGAAAGAATCTAGGCTAATCCACATACAAGGAACAGTCTGTCTGTTAGTCATATGTTTCCTCTATACTTCCTTATAATGACTTGATGTAAATCAGTAACTCTTTCTCGCCAAGCTATACAAGGCAAGATGTGGGTTTTCTAACAAATGAATCACTGTAAGTGCCTGTGATGCAAGAGTTTTGTCATTAAAGGCGACAAAATGAAATTTGTTATTCATAAGCAGTGATTTCTCTAATGTGTAATGGAAGTCTGAAATATTGACTGCTAGTTACTGAGCTACAAACAAGTGAACATGCAAGTATAGATCAAAGAAAGAAACAGGGAGTAAAGGTTATTTTAAGATTCACAATTTCATAATGTAGTCCCTTTCTATTTGTGATAAACCAAACATTAACCTTTAAACTCAATCATGCCATCATGTTTGACAAGGGCGTGGATGGACGCATAGGGTAAATACAAAACAAATCACTCCTTTCATGAAGTGTAATAGAATCTTTCCATGTTGAAAACTTGCATAGCTTAAAGCTACAAGCTAAGCTAGCTGTGTGATCGACCACGTCACAAATCAGCTCTTAATACTTTTCAGAGTGATGCAAATAGACTTAATTATAAAGTCCGCACTACAATTCACCAGCACTCACAGCTGAGGAGGAGACTGTAATTTTCTCACAAAGTTCTACAAAGAAAACAAATAATGTGATTCATGTGATTCATGTTTTTTTTCAAATAGTTGTTTTATTATTTGAAGAAAACACCAACATCCTCTACCCTGAGATTCATGTAATTCCTAGTTGTTTTCAATTAAACAAAACTCTCAGTCTTAGTTGTTTTAAAACCACCACCATACAACAGCCTACCATATAAAACCCTGAGGGGAAAAACAAAACTCTCAGTCTTAGCTGAAGAAGGGAAGCAGACATTTAAATTTATGTTTGAATTGGATTTTAAAAGGTAGAAAACTTGGGGAATGTAAAGTTTATAATCACAGTTCTCATTTAAGTCATATAATGTGCCTCAAACAAACATTACTTTTACTGGGAAATTTACCATCAGACAAAAATGAATTCAAGGGTTGATTTGCAAACATATCTCAAACCCACACAAACCACTTCCTGAAGCATAAGAATATCTTCTATCTACACTACCGTTCAAACGTTTGAGGTCAGCAAGATTTATTTATCTTCTTTTGAAGGAAATTAATATTTTTATGCAACAAGGATGCATTTAGTAGATCAAAAGAAACAGCAAGGCAATTGTTACAAAAAGATTTCTATTCGAAATAAATGCTGATCTTTTCAAAGTTCTATTCTATTCATCAACGAATCCTTGAAAAAATTATTTCCACCAAAATATTAAGTAGCACAACTGTTTTCAACACTGATGACAATAAGAAATGTTTCACGAGCAACAAATCAGCTTGTTAGAATATTGAAGGACTGGAATATCATTTGCTCAAAATTCAGCTTTGTCATCACAGGAATAAATTACATTTTAAAATACATCAAAATAGAAAACAGCTATTTTAAATTGTAATAATATTTTACAGTATTTCTGTTTTTATCATACTTTGGATTAAACAAATGCAGCCTTGGTGACCTTAAGAGACTTTCATTTTTTTTTTTTTTTTTTTTTTTTTACATTTTACTGACCCCAAACCTTTGAACATTATGTCAGGTGATACTTTTAATGGTTTTAACATGCACATGAAAGTACCTGAAAAGAATCACCATTAAACAATTTTTGTTGGAAAATTCCATTTATTTCTCCTTTTTGGTTATTCACAATGCCTATTAGTCATTAGCTCACTATGCAAGCACCTCATCCAATGTCATAATGGTCTGAAACCGCTCTTTGCTGAGGTAAGAATTAACACTACATAACATATGGAAGTGGTATAGTGATAAATCAGAGTAAGAAGGGAATAACATGGGAAACTCCTCTAGTTCACAATGTGTCTAGTGCTAAAAACAGAGCGACTTCAGCTGTGTGCCTTCAGGGAGCAGCTTTTCATTCTCACACTCTGAAATAGTGTGGGCTGAGTCAAGCTCCAGGAACCCTAAGATCAGCCTCTGAGCACAGCAAGGCTTTTTTTTTTGTCTTCCTGTGCTACTTCCTCTTGTTTGTTTTTGTGAACTACTACACATGTTAATGAAGCGATGCAATAGCTAATAAGCTATTCTTTATGAAAAGAATTGTTCCAAATAACATCATTTCATAAAGATAAGATAAGATCTGGTCCCTCCTTGTATCTCCAAACTTTGTGGATGCTTCAATGTGACACAATCTGAGCCTTGTAATGACATCGTTGAGAACAGTGAATGTTTCAAGCTGTTCACAATAAAATTGCAATCCACAAATGTAGCATGTACAGACCCAAACACCACAAATTATATGTAGCAAGCCACAAATAACAGCTTCTGCTTGTTGATGGAACATTGCTGTAGGGATGCGCTCCCATTCAGATGCATTGATGTCTGGCAATAGTCTTCACGGGAATAGCAAAACCCATTATTGAAGATGGGTGTATACATTGTCATGATTCTTTGTTTTGTGTCATTAGCTTATGTAAAGCACCAACAAATTTATCAATAGATCCATGTCATCATCGTGACTGTACACACATCTGATTCAAGTTCAACATTCAGAAGCCTCATGATTCCTTCAACAAGTTCTACAGCAGTCCAGACCAATCCAGATCACAGGTCTAAGATCTTGGACTTCCATTGAGGTATCGTTTTCATGTATTTATGCCCACTAAAGCACAAAGTATACTTTGTTTTTGTTTTTTATGCATATGCTAGGGTATGCGTACACTTGAACATGCAGCCTTTCAAAGTATACTCCGTTTGATAGTGTGCATGAACACAGGTGGTCGACAACATGCACTCTAAAAAAGCTTCATCTTTGTCCAGCGTCTGATGTATTTTTCTCCAGAAGTTATGACCTCTAAAAATGTTGTTTATATTCTTTTAAACTAAAGTTCCAGGTCTCTCATAACCCGCTCACACAAGTGCTTGTCAATGCAGGCGTCTGTTGATGTTGTAGTCTCCAGTATTATGTTGTTGCTCCATCTCTTTAGTTCCACTTTCTACTGTGAAACAACGGCCCGGGTCAGTGCTACAACTGATAAGTACAAAACCAAGTGCGTACAAAGTATGCAATAAGAATGAGCCGATTACTGGTTTCAACGTATAACGTGATTTGAAAATGTCACGGTTTCAAAACCACTAATATATTCACATACCATTCCTGCAGTATGTGCTGTTTTTCATGTCTCCTCAAAGACAGAAAGTGTAGGAATCCCTCAGGTTGACTGCAGTAGACAGTAACACAACCCTCTCCCTCCTGTTGGTGCAAGCCAGCAGTCAGTCACGTGCAGTGCTGGACAGGTAATCTGGCATACCGGGCATTTTCCCAGTGGGCTGATACTTTTTTTTTTTTTCCTCCATGGACTGGCCCATCATGCAGGGACAGCGGCCCATCACAAAGCACTATATAGACGGAGTGATAAGGGATCTTGTTCTGCCTATGTAAATATCGCTTCACCTCTCTTTACACACTTAACATTTAAGCACGCTGAGGAGATGGACAGAAAGAAAAAGGATGCTTGGGTGGACGCACAGAAAAAACAGCCAAAATATGGCGCAATATCACTGACAGACTTTCATCGGATGACCTTGAAAATCATTCAAAAAAAATCATTCCTTCTGTCCGCTGCTCAGTCTGTGGGAGGACTGAATATGTATCATTCAGCTGATGTACTCAATCCATGCCAAACACATGTGAGCAGCCATACAGCCATGCATACATACACACACACACACACACACATTACTTGGGATCACTTGGGATCACTTTTGTCCCTGGCTCGACTTTGTGTTGCTGAATCAACGAGAATGTGGCTGCTTGGAATCAGTGGTCCAGCCCAATCCCACCATCTCTCAATCTCTATCATTTATTTTCCAAGCACAATGTTCTCAGTGACTCACATATTACATAAGGCAAGACACACTCATTTGCCTGTTGAGCTGCGTTCACGTGTTGTTAAGGGGAAACAGTGCAGATCCCATGTGGTTTTGGGAACGGCGAGTTAAGTGCTATTCGGACAGGATTAGTTTTCCAAATAACGTATTAGTTAAAATTATTAAAAGAGAACAGTTTGATTTAGTGGTCGACCGATATTGGTTTTTTGACAGCTGATGCCGATATCTTGGAAAGCAGGGCAGCCGATATAATTGTATTTATTTTAATTAATATTTAAGAAATTTAAAATCATTTGGAAATTGATTAAAAAATGAATTTGTAAAATAAACATTACTTTAGATGACAAAGTATTTTAATAAAATAAATAAATATTTAATAAAAATATAATTAAAAAGGAAGTAAACTGTTACCAACAGAGCACTAAGTATTCTGGGAAGTTTGTGTGCATTGGGAATCATATTTTTTCAAATAAAGCCAAGGTAATCCTCATTTTACATACAGCACACAGTAAAAATGACATGAATATGGAAGTGGGCAAATGCATAAAGCGTAGCATAATTTGAAATCACAAATTTAATGTTTAAAGCATTCAATTTGCACGGACCGAAAGTCACGCAGAGAACACGCGATCATGCAGAGATGGAGATCTCACAACTGGATTCGACTAAGTTTGCAAGGTTTGTGAAATTAAATTTTCCTAAGCCACTTAAAGATTTGTTTAAATTATGTAAATTTGTTTTTGCTGAATGCTGACGGCAAACGAGAAAGTATTATAATGCTTGCCTTTCTATTACTAATAATATAAAAGCAATCGTTATAATGCTTTTTGTATAGCCTACATTTTAATTCCTTTGTTTAACAGTTCTATCAGATTATTAGACAGACTTCTATCCGTATTAGACAGAACTGTTAATGACGACGGCGAACAAGAGGGAGAACACAGGCCACAGTGTCAAAATAAACGTCCTGCCTCAAATGCATTGACCAAACAGAAAAACTTATCGGCCGATGCGATATTTGAAAAATGCCAAATATCGACCGATATATCGGTCGACCACTAGTTTAATTTCAACTAACAATTCAGATGGAATTGGGAGCATCCACTGTTACAAAACGTCATCAGAAAACCTATTTTAATAATACACCAGTTACTCAGTTAATCAATATTTTTAATGACTACAGAATTTTACACAGATTTTTAGCAATTTGCATTTGCTTCCCTGCAGTTTTCCACCAAAATAAAGTTTGAGGGTTTAAATCTTGCAAGTGAAAGTTTTTTCTTACAGTGCATTTGTATTTCATTGAAATAGAAATAAAAATAATACAATTATTTATTATTATTATTATCATTTCAATTTCAGTTCATAATTTACTTTTGGCCATTTGACCATAGTCAAGGGATTTTCTTTATTTGGATACTGTGTTTTATGCACAATTTTTCCATGTGGTATTGAAAATTGTATTGAATATCAATATCTTTGAAGGAATTGTATTAAAGTTGGAAATTTCAGTATTGTGAGAACACTATTTATATATGTGCTATATTTATAACATTACGTATATAAATAAGACTACAGTGGCCATTCGAAACAAACTGTGATCTGACTCTCCTTTTTGACTAAATTTGCTACTATGTAGCAAACATTCAAGCACCAACTGTTATTTTACCCAGAAATTTGGCAAAGAGACAAAACCTGCAAACACAAAATGCTGAACCACACATTCACCTGACCTCCTCAGATGAATAAAAACAACAACAACTAGTCCCATCTGAATAGGGCTAAAGAATAAATTGAGCATTATACAAACAAATGCACAATACCCAAGTGACTGAGGTCACACATACACACCTCAGTCTTCGAAACCACACTTCTACTGCCTGTCAACGTGGACATCTGTTTTTGTTTTCCATGTTTGCCATGCAGAGAACGATATAGAGCTATGTTAGCGATTTGAGACACTGGATAAGAATCGTACAGAAAGGGGCAACAGGCGTACAAGGCCTCAGTAATGAGAGAGAGAAAGCCCATCCCCCATCAACACCTCCCAGACCCTCGACTGAAAACAAAGAAATGATGCTCATTTTATTCCATCCAGTAGCTTAAGTCCAACGGTTATTTCTGTCATCACAGCACTGAGAGCGACACAAACAAAAGAACAAAAACCACTGTCTTTGGCATCAAGAATCATACATGCCAACAGACAAAACCATCCCACTATAAACCATCTGTGACTCAGAATTATGCAGAAATTGAATTCAATATAATGAAATGAAAAAAATTAAATATTAATGCCTGACACCTCCATTCCTGCAAGTTACTTTACATATTTTATAATCTAAGGAGATTTTACTTCCTGCTAAATCAATGAGGCAGTTGTCAGCACCTTAAATATCAGTGCTTAAAGAGTGTCAGAGTGGATGGCATTGGAAGGGTTAGGTGTAGGAGGAATATGGAGGAGGTTTTTGTGAATAATCTCACCTGAAGCTTGGCCTGTGGGGAGCATGCCAAGGAGGAGGAGCAGCAGGGATGTGGCGGCTACACTGTGAGCGAGCGAGGCTCTTGTCTCACACGCTACCATTCCATTGCACATCTTTCAGCCCTGCTTTTGCAGCAAGAGTCCTCTCTGGCTGAACCTAGAGACAGAAATGCACACTTATAATTACAAGGAGTTTAGTGTATGAACACAAAACTGAAGTGGAAGCTACAACATTGTTTATGAGTTTTTTACCACACTCACATGGAATTTGTGCTCACAGAATTTCACAAAAAAAAAATCAAGCAGATTTCTTATAACAAAATTTCTTATAATCAATAGTCTCACATGGCAAAAGCAGGCTATATTATGACCATAAATATTCTTTACCTAGCACATTTTAAAATACATGGTTGCGTATTTAAAAATAATAAACATATATATACTTTAAATCCCAATTAAAATGAGATGCAGTCATTTAGAATTTTTTTATTTATTCCTTGCATTTTTTCCAAGCCACTCTACAAAAGTGACTTTTACACATATCTCACATTATCAAAGATCAGATTATAATTCTTAAAACATGATTTAGTCCAGGAGGTAATGCTGAGTTTCCAGTTACCAATCAACTAGTGAGCATTATTTACTAGCTAAAGGCAGTTTAACTCACATTTGGCTAATTTTGTAATGTTTTAGCTTCCAAAAGTGTAGGACTCTCAGTTCCTTTTTGAAGCCATGCCAGTTTCTATGGCTATGTTCATGGCGAGAGCCAGGTTTAGTTATTCAAAAATAAAATTAAAGATGTTTAAGACGATTTTTGTTTTTTTTTTAAAAAAACCTTAAGACTAAATTTGGATTTACTTTGTTAAAAACCTTTTCTAAAGTACCAACAGAATAAAACAAGTTTCTCAAAAAGAGTAGAAGGATTACAGTCCAGCAAAATATGTTTAATGCACAGTGGATTCTGACAAGATGAACACTTAGGGGAATTTATGTGTGAGTCTTGAGTCTCAGTTCCTTTTACATTTTTTAGTATTTAAATGAATTTCACAAAATTGCACAATTTTATCCGGCAATAGTTTTTAATGTGTGAAAAAAAAGCATATAGCAGTTTAATAAGCAGTGTTTTCAATTCAAGACAAATGGAATAAATAGTAAGTTTCAAAACATCATTGTTCTCGAAACTAACTCATGGATGGCGTGAGAACTGAGAAACCTTGAGGAACTGATTTGCTCATATCACAATACATCCTACACTTTATAACGATAATCAACAAAACACAGAACAGATGCTGCAGGGTATCCATGTGTTGTATGGTGGTGTTTACATTAGATACAAAGTCTATTAGTAATACGAAAATGGAGAATGAGTTAGAATCTCATTACTTTGTACTCAGGGAAAAAACAAGTTATTAGTTACCATTACACAAATGAGAGCAGGTGCAATGGTGCTGCTAAGTAAGCACAAGCCATTTGTCAAGATTCCTCCAAAACAAGATGCGTATGTGTGTGCTGAAGGCAGATTAAGCTCAAGAACATGGGGTGCACGAGTTCCAGAAACAAACAGGATGCTGAGGGTGCAGCTACCGCTCCCACATGAGACCAAACTGCCACTGCCACCACACCTTTCCCCTCCTCACTCCGGAGAAGCACTAGGGTGACCAAGAAGCACAAGGAGTGTGACGCACATCCCACTGGCAGACAAGGCTGCCTCATGTACCAAACAGACTGGCACAGAAGAACATTCTGCAACAAACTGCTCAGTGCCAACATGATCCCAAATTGGGAAAATTGCAATTCAGCCTGGATTCAGTATAAGTGACTAAGGTGTTGTGCAGATGGGGTACCGAGTAAACGCATCTGACTGACATGTCACACAAATATTCAACAACACCTGCTTGAAAATAGCCTTTATAAAGTGCACCAAACAACTCCAATGTGGATATAAAGGTCAAGTACACCCAAAAATGAAAATTGTCACCATTTACTCACCCTTATATTGTTCCAGAAACAATAAAACTTTAGTTAATATTCAAAACACAGATGAAGATATTTTAATAAAAGCTATGGGATTTCTGTTTCTACATTGAAAGTCCATTATACACAACTTTGACACTTCAAAAAGAGATTATAAATAAATCCCTATGAATCAAGCAGTTTAATCCAAGTCTACGTTTTACGTTGGATTTGGATTAAACATCTTGATTCATATGAATTTGTTTTAAAATCTATTTCTGAACTTCCTGAAACAAAGTTTTGGAGGAATGGACTTTCAGTGGAGGGACAGCAATATCTTAATATGCGTTTTTAACATAATTTTATTGGTTCTGAACAACATGAGGGTGAGTACCTGATAAATTTTATTTTTGGGTGAACTATCCCTTTAAGAGTTCTGATTTGTATTTAAAAGCAGTTCTTTACCATTTTTTGTAAAAAACAAACAAACAAACATTTTTTTATTTTCCATATTAGAAAGCCATAATCTTATCACAATAGTCACATACGTTCTTTTTCGTAAAATGACAAAACAGGCCAGATACCAAAAGAGACGTGGCACTGCGGTTCCTCCTTTTTCGTACCACAGCTGCCTTCAGTTTCAAACGTAAAAGGCTTTGAGTGAGAAATGCAAATGCAAAGTCCTTCCAGCTGTTGGGAGTTTTGTAATAGATGGAAGAGAAAAAAAGCAGAAAGAAATACATAGCTGGAAATACAGAGGTTCAATCTGGCACAAAGAGTCCAGGCTGCATGACAGTAAAGAAAGAGCCTTTTGTTAAGCATATTACGGCTCACACAGTTCCTTTATCTACACCTTTACACACAGAAGGCAATGAGGAAGAAGTGGCCGTCCATAGGGAACCAACAAGTGTTCGTGAAGGGAAGTTGATATCAAGTTGATATCACACTGAAACAATATCCTAATCAAGTTTCAACAGGAAGCTTCACATTTAAGTCAAGCAAACTCCTGTAAAGATATGCTATTGGGGAAAAAATAGTGAATATGGGGTGTTGGGTTACAAGTAGTACAAAAACAAGGCAACAACCAATGCATGCTGGCTCCATAGCAGCAAATTATAAAGCAATTACTGGTGACAGATGACACTAATCTTGTTTTCACGACAAGAAATTATATTGCCTCACTGTAAAAACGAGCAGCACATTTTTATTTATTAAAAAACAAAAGCCCAGGTATTTGGAAGTGGGGTGTGCTGAGGGACATAATAATATAGTTATTCTACGTAAGACAGAAATAAGCCCCAGTATGTCCGGACTTAATGTCACACGCGCCGACACGTGCATCTGTTCCGAGAGTATAACGAGTACAACAAAGAGAACAGAGTGTGTCCTGCTCTCAAACTACTGTGAACGGAACAAAATTAACCTATGAAAACAAAGAAAAAGAAAGATGCATCAGTAATAATAGCAGTTAAGATTCCTAAAATGGTAAACTTTGAGGCTGTTTCTAACTTTCCGGTCGCAAGTTTTTTAAAGTCCTCTTGCTACGTAAACACGGTGTTTACAGCACAGCGCTTTGTGCTTGCAGGAGTCCAATGTTTCTACATGTCGTTTTTGCAATGCGTATAAATAAAACGGGATGTATATTAGAATTATATATTAGCTTAAACTCTCTGGAAATTTACACTTAAGAAACCAGTTGAAGCAAGTACAAAATACTAATTACAACGATATTTGAGGTCCGCTGCTGACTGAAAGAATACTGTAACACTCTGACAACATTTATACTCGTCAATACATCTAAAACAAAATCATTCGTTTAATAATACACATACAATGTATATTTACCAGTCCAGTAAGAAAAATGGCAGCCTGTGGGTAATAAGAAGCTAACAACAGGCTTTGTCCGCATAGCCGACTTTTGTAATCGCGTTATGACACGCTAATTAACAATCACATTTCCACAAGAAACTCTACGGGTAATAATGTAAGGACGATCTGATTAACATACACAACAAATAATCGTCATCGTCATTCATTTAAAAGACCTTTCGCTATGAGTGGATTTAACAGTGCTTTTGATTGGATTAGGATTCACTAGCGAGCTTTAAAGCTGGAATACTGTGAATATGAAAGTCCTTTAACAACCAGTAACTCAACGAACTACTAATTCTGTTTTTAAGTACACAGACTGAATCATCTGGCTATCAATATTTGTTAGCTTTTGCGTCAACCAGTGATTCAGATCCCGAAGACTGTGCTCGGCTAACCGTGTTAACTTAGCTCGGCTAACCTTCACAGAGCAATAAAGGAGATCTTACCAGTGAATGCCCTCCTCTTTAAGAATCAGTATCGGGTCACCATGGAGCTGCGTCGAATGGATGGAAATCCTAGGGTTACTGTATACGCGGTTTATGTTGTTATCGAATGTATTCGGAGATTCTGGCGGCCCTTTTCGATCTGATCATCCGTCTACGGAGAAGGTTGAGAGCAGACAGATCGGAGTACCTCCCTACTGTAGGAAAGAGCTTCGAGCTCCACCAGTGGCCTCGCTCTCACACCGTCTCCATGACGACCATGGCGAACTGTACGCGAGAGGGGCGGAGCTTACGAGGTCTGCTGGTTCATGAGAAATCAGCTGTAAATTGGAAGAGGGTGATGCGAGCCATCACTGATTCTTGCTTATACTAGCATCTTGCAATATAAACGAGTTGTTACTTAATAATTTTGTCATTTACACGGATACATTTGGTCTCTTCTGACTCGATTAAATGAGTTAATGAACCTTTATTGTTGAAGGGAAATGTTATTTTGCCTTCACAAATTATCATAAGAAAGATTGTACCTACTTTATAAAATATTTTAATTAACCCTATTTTTATTAAAAGAAAAGCGAATTATAGCTTACTGAGGGAAGCCAAAAAGTACAATGACAGATTTGGAGACCATTAGACTTTAAATAAGTCTTTTTGTGAAGGTTGCAAAATATTAATTTGAATTATTTAAGTACTTTATTTGCCTTTTTGTGTCTTTAACTATCCCGTATGATCTTTTCTATTATAATTTCTAGTTGTTTTTGCAATGTTTTTTATAAGGGGGAGATTATGTATTTATGAGTTAACGCCATGTCTGCAGCACTGGCTATATTCATGGCAAGAGGAAACATTTCAATTTCACAATTCAGTTGTATATATCATTTCAAAACAATTATATAACAATTTTGTTTGAAAATTATATAAATAAATATACAAAAACATACATATAATAAAAATAATAACAAGAATAAAAGTAATAAGAACAATTCTTTCAGTCTTTCAGCTTAATGCATGACAAAAAAAAAAATAATTAAAATCGTCCCAGGAGAATTATTTTTAAAAATGTCTATTTATTTCATGGAATTCTCTTCCGCATTTTGGACTGTAATACTCCGAACACTAGAAGGCAATAGCAACGTAATATGTGTCAGAAGTCACAGAGACGACATGGTTTCAATACTGAAGTACGTGTTTACCCCTTTTGCTAGAAACCCTCTTGCCAAAATGCACTACTCTTCAGGAGTCAGTATCAGGCTTTTGCCCAGTTATAAGTGTTCTTTTGAAGACCCAGTGCACGTGATCGTGAGTGGCTTAAACCATCAACAACGCGTGGATCTGCGCTCTAAAATCACCGATGATAGCGGACGTGTTTTCCAGGCTTGTGCCACCTACCAAGCAGACGATAATGGCCAGGTCGACCTCAGCCGCGACCCTTCTCTTGGTGGGAGCTTTACGGGAGTGGAACCAATGGGCTTATTCTGGGCTCTGAAAGCAGATGTTGTAAGCTGCAAGTTTGCACTAACAGACGTGACGCGCCCTGCTCTCGTTGACATTGAGGTTGTCAGTGACAATAGAGTCATTGCCAAAGTGACAAACGAAAGACACTGCTTGACCGACGGTGTCCGGAGAATTCCTGTAACCGAAGGCAGGATCAGAGGAACACTTTTCATGCCACCTGGTAAGTCAATAAAGGCAATTAAATCCGTCATTACAATTCAGTAGGTTATGCTTGTAGGTTATATTTGTTATAGCGCCTCCTTGTGGTAAAAAATAGTCTAACACTACTGCTTGACACAACTGAAAAGGTCTTCTGTCAACTATAAATTCATGCTCCGTAGTGTAAACAGGCTTGGGAGGGTTACTTAAAAAAATTATTCCGCTACAGTTACAAATTACTTAACGAAAAAATAATTCAGTAACGTAATCCAAGCACCACAATATTAATGTTATCTGATTACTTTTGGATTCCTTCAAGGTCACATATCTAAATGAAGTCAAATATAACAATATTTCAAAAGGTCCTTATACAACAGGAAAATAACCAAAACCCACAACTACAACGACCAAGCAAATAAATATTAAACAATAGTATTAAAATGACAAATTATTTCCATATTTTTGCCACAAAATTATGTTTTATTATGAAGGGAATGCACACACTCTCTTTCCAGGTAAACATTCATGCACACAGAAATGTATCTCCAGCAAAATATTTTAGCAAGTTAAAGGCTGACATTTCTCACTTAGGAGGTAATATTGGGACTGTTATTGAAGCAGATTAATTTACAGTTTCGTAGGGTTTCCCATACATTGATTTATTTGTGGCGGCCGGCCACAATATCAACACTGACCACCACAAATAGATTTTCCGAAAGGCTTGACTTCTTTGAATAAACATGAGCTCTGCACGTTTCAAAATCAAAACGTGGTACGGGTGTTTTTATATAAATGTATCTTTTTTGAAGGGAACTGATTGTTTTCAGAAAAGTTTTGATGTCATTTTAATCAAGATGGCAGCGCATCCACATGTAGCAGCTTCTCTCGCTCCCAACAAAACGGTATTCTCTTGTTTTATGTCTTGAGTCGCAATGTACGTCTTCATCGCATCTACCTGTCTTTAAGCGCGCATACAGTCTTGAGTTTCTGCTGGATGTCAGCAGAACCACATTTTAAGAGTTAAACTTCGTGCACGCGGAAGAGCTGCGTACCTCGGTCTGCTCTGGAGGCCTTCACCATCACCGACACCCACTACTGCATCTCGCCCAGAGCGGAGGCGCCACAAGCGGCGTGAGAGGAAGCAGAAGAGGGGTAAGCACGGATGTATCCGGGCTAGGCTAACGGCTAACCCACACAAGCCAGCTATTCCCACCAGCAGACAGCCCACCGTGATGCTTTTCTCATCATAGCTGGGGATTTCATCCATGCAGACTTAAAGAGTGTGTTCCCAAAAATACACCAACACATTAACTTTCCAACACGAGGTAATAACATTTTAGATTTTGTTTACACCACACAGAGAGGAGCTTACATAGCCTTCCCCCTCCCCCACCTTGGTGCCTCAGACCACATCACTGTCATGCTAATGCCTGATGCCAAACCAGTTCACAAACAAATTCAAGTGTTGCCGGAAGGGTCGTCAGAGGCTCTTCAAGACTGTTTTGACAATACTGACTGGAATATGTTTAAGGAGGCGGCCACATACAGTAACACCACAGACCTCCATGAGCACTCAGAGACTGTCACTGCCTACATCAACAAGTGTATTGATGATGTAACAGTCATAAAGACCATCACTGTCCGGGCCAACCAGCAGCCGTGAATGACAGGGGAGGTCTACAGACTCCTGAAGACGCAGAACGCTGCCTTCAGAGCTGGAGATGAGGTGGCCCTGAGGACAGCCGTTGCCAACCTATCCTGCTATCCCAGACATGCTAAGAGACAGTACTCCAGGAGGATAGCCCATCGTTTCAGCGACACTCGGAGCCTGTGGCAGGGGATATAGGCCATTATGGACTACAAGCCCCCACCACGGACCTGTGACAGCAACATCTCTCTGCTGAATGCCTTCTTTGCTCGCTTTGAGAAACAAAACAGCACCACTGCATAGAAGACTCCACCTCCTCCCGGTGACCAGGTGATGACGCTGACCCTAGACAGCGTGAGGAGATCCTTCAGCAGGACCAATGCATGCAAAGCTCCGGGACCTGACAACATTCCTGGGCGTGTACTGAGAGACTTTGCAGCGGAACTCACGGATGTCTTCACAGACATTTTCAACATCTCGCTTAGTCAGGCTGTTGTCCCCACATGCTTCAAAGCTACCACCATCATTCCAGTACCGAAGAAGCCGTCTCCATCCTGCTTCAATGACTACCATCCAGTTGCACTTACTCCTATTCTCATGAAGTGCTTTGAATGGCTAGTCATGCACCATATCAAGTCTGCCCTCCCCTCCTCCTTGGTGACTATCGTCCAGTTAGGCTTTATCATATTCCCTCCACTCAGCACTCACACATATAGACAAAAAGGACTCATACGTCAGAATGCTGTTCATAGACTTCAGTAAAGCAATTCAACACAATCATACCTCAACAGCTCATTTACAAACTGGTCCAGCTGGGACTCAACACTTCGCTGTGCAACTGGCTGTTGGACTTTCTGACTGGCAGCAACACATCCAGCATAGTGCACATCACAGAGGACCTCTCCTGGACTGAAAACACAGAGGCACTGGCCAATAAAGCACAGTAGCATCTCTACTTCCTACTGAGAAGAGCTAGAGCCCCGGCCCCCATCATGTGCACCTTCTACAGAGGCACAGTCGAGAGCATTCTAACGAGCTGCATCACTGTGTGGTATGGTGCCTGCAATGCGTCCTGCTGGAAGACCCTTCAGTGCATAGTGAGAACAGCTGAGAAGATCATTGGTGTCTCTCTCCCCTCCCTCCAGGACATTTACGGAACCCATCTCACTCTCAGAGCCCTCTGCATCGCAGGTGATCCCACTCACCCGTCACACAGCTTCTTCAGTCTGCTGCCATCAGGGAGGTGACTGCGGAGTCTCCAGGCCAGGACCAGCAGACTGAAGGACAGCTTCATCTATCAGGCTGTCAGGAAGCTGAACTCGCTCCCAAACTTGCCCCCCCTTCCCTCTTTTGCCCCAGGCACCACTAAACTGTTAGTGTTATCTGTATGCACCATGGGTCTGAGAGTAACGCAATTTCAATTCTCTGTATGTATGTACTGTACATGTGGAAGAATTGACAATAAAGCAGACTTGACTTGACTTGACTATAATGCCTGATAAAGCAATGGAAATAAACATAAAATTACTTTTTTTATTATTTAACAGTGGTTTACTGAACAAATTTCTCTTTTAAATATATCCAATTATAATTAATTTTCTTAGGGATAAAAATCTACCTCAGATTCTGCGCTAAACTATAGGGAGCCCTTTTACATTACTGAAAGTGAAGTGACGTGTGGCGATTGATTGTTGGCTTTAGTTTGAATTTGTGCTCTACATTTAACCCATCCAAGTGCACACACACAGTAGTGAACACACACACACCATGCATGAAAACACACTCGGAGCAGTAAGTAGCCATATTGCTGCGGTGCCCGGGGAGCAGTTGGGTGTTTGGTGCCTTATTCAAGGGTCTCACCTCAGTCGTGGTATTGAGGGTAGAAAAAAAGTGCTGGCTATTCGCTCCTCCCACGACAATTCCTGCCGGAGACTCGAACCAGCAACCTGTGTGTTACAAGTCTGACTCTCTTACGATTAAGCCATGACTGCCCCAAGGCGGATTCGAACTCTGGTCGACCATATCACATGCTTCATCCACGAGCATTGCTCTCTACAACCTGTGCCACTGCAGACGTTGAAGGTTACAATTCACAACAAAGCCCAAACTTAAATTTAATTACTATTTATTTTTACACTTAACAACAGAGGCCAAACTTAATTAAATTTTGTTTTTAAATATTGTAATTTGCACTTAATTTAGTTTTGGTTTGCTTTATTGTTGATCTAAATTTCTATTTGTTGTTGAAATATTTTCATTTACACAGTAAAATGGCGTATTGCTGCCTTCATGTGTTATTGGAATTATCGTAAATATGAGTTTCCTAATCGGAAACTGGACATGAACGGCCTCTTAAGTCATATTTACTACTGGGAAATTCGGAAATAATGCTGCGTTCCAGGCAGGTTTTTGAGCCCGCAAATCACAACTTCAAACCGCGACTCACGACTTTGTAGTGTTCCAGGCAAGTCACACCAGACTGCCTGAGCGCAAGGAATTGTAGCTAGATTATTAAATTTATTGCAACGTCATATTGTCCTAAAGTCTATTTCTCACCGTGTACCACTTGCATAAACACTGGTTTAACACTTGCATATATTGTCAATTTTGTCTGTAGTTGTTTCGATGGCTGTTTGGCGTGATAGCTTGGAACTGGGAGTACATCGATCTAGTACGAGTTCACGGGTGGGAAGTCACGGGTTTGACTGCCGTTCCGGTGCACTTTCACGGGTAGAAGGTTGGAAAAACACGGGTTACGGGTTGCCTGGAACGTGGCATAATTTTGATACCAGAGTTTCCGAGTTGGGCGGGTCATAAACTTTAAACATGGTGGAGGGGACAACCATTGCTGCTGTCAATGCTGTTCTCACAGCAACTACATCCCTTTGTCTTGTCGCTAAAGTAGTGTATTTATAGGCTAGATATGAATGATCACTCGAATCATATTGTATGTTTTATAAGCAGTGAAATAAGCATGTATTTGACCGAAATTCCAGAATTGTCAGCAAACTGCATGTATAGCATGGATAATGTTTATATGATTGTCAACCAATGGGAAGCTACATTTTATTCTTTCTGACATTAAAGCACTTGAATATGACAAGCTCTAATCATGACTTCATAAGTGGGACATAGGAAATTTCTGATAGCACGTGAAGGCAGCATTAGGCCCTCACATTCTTACTATACTCAATTAAAGTTTGGTTGTGTGTCTCTAGTTTTGAAATCTTCTCTGTCAGCCTAACTAGGCTATTTGTCTGCATTTATCTGAAATAATATCTGAAATATGGTGAGAATTAAGTTATATTTTAGCAGTTTCAACAACAGAGAGTGATAGTAAGATAGAGAGTCCAACAGAAAAACAATGCTACATGGAGATGAGAGGGTCTGTATTACATACTATTGGAGAAAACGTAACAGCTAACTCAGATCACGTGTGCCTTAATAACCAATCAAATTACAGCCTTGACGTCTTTGAATTTCAGTCAGAGTTGTACGACACTCAATCACCATTTACAGATACCATAGGAATGAATGGGAATTGCCATAAGCTGAATCCCACCTGTCGAAAAAATTCAGTGACTTTTCTTTCGTGGTAAACTCTAAAAATAGTTAAATACAAAGTATTTAGTATTAAATATTAAGTATTGTTTAGTGTAAAACATGTTGAAGATTAGCAGATAGGCTTTCAGTTCATTAAATGATAAGCTGTTTCCTCTAAAAAGCTGTTTATTCAGCGTAGTGAAGCCTCTCCTCCATTGCCATCATTAAAAAAAAATGAATGAATGGGTGTCCTTTATTTTGCCTCGCTGAAGGTGGCAACCCTAGTTACATCCCTAGTGACTTGTAACTTGTAATGGAGTTATTTTCACTCTAAGGTATCTTTACTTTTACTCAGTGGTTTTCAGATACTCTTTACACTTCTGTCTACTATTTTTCTACTAAGTTAATAATGTAATATTATGATTTTTTCAGGTAAAGGACCATTTCCTGGGATTTTGGATACATATGTATTTAGAGGAGGTCCTTTTGAGTTGAGGGCAGCTCTGTTGGCAAAGAGAGGCTTTGCTGTTTTTGCCTTGGCTTTCCAGGCTTACCAAGATTTACCCAAAAGGGCTGACAAATTTCACCTTGAGTACTTTGAAGAAGGTATAGATTTTCTACGGCAACAACCAGAGGTTAGTATGTACAGCCATTCATATATATTCCTGATTGTTATGATTTCAAGATAAAATCCCAGAGCAGTGTTATTTTGTTATTAATGAAATTATCTTTTTTTTTATTAATATTTTGAATTATTTTGAATATTTTGAAATATATATGTGTGTGTGTGTGTGTATGTGTGTGTGTGTGTGTGTGTGTATATATATATATATATATATATATATATATATATATATATATATATATATATATATATATATATATATGTATATGTGTATCATTTTTATTTATTTTTTTCCAAAGGTCAAAGATCAAAAAATTGGCCTAGTGTCCATATCAAAGAGTGGAGATCTTGCTTTGTCGATGGCAACATTCCTTCCTGGTATATCGGCTACTGTTTGGATCAATGGATGCAATGCCAATACTTTGGTTCCCATCTACTACAAAGACATTTGTGTTCCAGCCCTCTTGTTTGATGTTAAGAGAGCAAAAATGACACCATTGGGCCTTCTGGATATTGGGGATGTTATGAATGACCCAATGTCAGAAGAAGGCCTTCCTAGCCTTATTCCCATTGAACGTGCCTCAGGTAACTTCATGTTTATAATGTCAGAAGCCGACAGGAATTGGCAAAGTGCCTATTATGCAAAACTAGCATGCGAAAGACTTAAAGCATATGGGAAGAATAACTACGAGCTGGTGAGGTATGAAAAAGCAGGTCACTTTATCGAGGTGCCCTATATGCCGTTTTGTCTTGCCAATTTTCATGCTGCCGCTAACCAAGTGGTTTACTTTGGCGGCGAACCTAAGGCCCATTCAGAGGCTCAGCTGGACGCATGGAAGAGGATGGTGAATTTTTTCAAAAAACACTTAACTGCTACTGATGACGACTGCAGATCTAAACTGTAAGAAAAAGGGAATATAAAGTCCATATCATCATAGTATCCAATTAGTGTTGACTTGATTTACCTTAATATCTAATGTAGTTAAAGGCACATTATGTAAGTTTTCGTCACTAGAGTGCGCATATTCAAAACAAACAAGAAACGTAGTTTGATAATGCAGTGATTGAGTGAGGAATCATGGGAGTTGTCGTCTTACACATACAATCTGATACAATCATGTTCATTGATGAGCCAATTTATTAAAGACTTATTAAGGCCACTGTAGTATGAAGCAGTGTGGGGCTAAAAGTCGTGGAAGCGAAACAAGGTCGCTGGAGTGATTGCTAATGAAGGACGAGCACAATACACGGCTCGACAGCAGCAGAGCTTTTCTTATGCCTCTGTCGACCGCTTCCACTTCTTCCGGTCATGCGTATGTGCGGTAAAACAGCGCTGTTTTATACTAGATACATTTGAAAGTTCTGTTATGCTGCTCTGTGCGTTCGTAACCTGTCTAATAAAATACATAACAAATTGCTTATTTCTCTGGATTTAAATTTTTTTCAAAACATTTGGGATAATGTAAGTAGACAAGTCAGCAAAATATATAACACTTTTGGGATATTTGAATAAAAAAATCTTACATATTGTGCCTTTAAGTAGTCAATAATTTTTAAAAAAAAATTATCAAACTGAATGAAGCACATGTATTATTGTAGCATTCCTGTAGCATTCTCTATCTCTATCTACCTCTCTATCTCTACGTTAGGTCTGTTTTATTTTTTGAACAGCCTCTGGTGCCTTCATTTTAAAGAAGCCTTTTCCTCCTCAATCTATTCTTTCCTGAAGAATGTTTATGTCTAGATAAACATTCTATCAAGGCACAGACTTTGTAATGGAGATGTGCAACTATGGGCATTGGTTACAAGTGAGTATACTGTATGCAAATTACACTTTTATGTATTACCCGGAGCTTCCAATAAAATACAACTAGATATCTTGTGATTATGATTTTGTATGTTTAATTTTTAGTTTAAATATTTTATATTAATATATTATAATTTAGATGTGTTGGTCAGTGGAATAGCAGACAACATCCACAAATTATTATTAGGAAGACAGTACAAATTATTATTAGGAAGACAGTAATCCAAATTAATCGTTCTGTGCCACAACAACACTAAATATTACCATTATGTTTTGTCATCATTTACTCTCAACCCTCAAGATGATTTTGACGAATGTTTCAGCATTTTTCAACTGTCCCTACAATGAGAGTCAAAAGGTTTTACAAAACATCTGCTTTTGTATTCCAAAAATGAAAGTGTCGTATGAGTTTGGAATAACATGAAGGCAAGTATAACAGAATTCAAATGTTTGAGTGAACTGTCCCTTTTAAGTTTGTTGCAGTATAGCTGCCATTATTTCACATGAACCAGTACATGAAAGTGAATCTCACTGGATGAGTGCTGATGATTGTTTTCTTTCTGATGCATCAGTGTGTGAGTGTGTGTGTGTGTGTGTGTTTAAACATTGAGATCCTCTCTGTGCAAACCTCCAGTGGTACTTATTGCTAATCTTTTAGAGAGCACTGTGATAAGGACACCCTCCAGCGGGCTGTGCCATTTAACCCGGACTACTTAAGATGAAGCTCTTAAGAGTTCTTGCATGTGGATTTGCTGGAAAAGATTCTTTTTATATTTGCGGAGGAGCTGTTATTATAATCTGCAGTGCATGACATTTCCGTGAACTGATGATTGTGTTCTTGAGTGGGGAATTACAGAATAATTTAAATATTAATTGTGACCTGTGCTGGTAAAATGAGTCACAATGAGCAAATTTTCAAAAATGAGTTTGGTGTTGATAGAGTCGCAATCAATTTTGAAAAAAAAATCAAGTTACGGTTCCAAACCAAAATCACTAGCAGTGTTGCATCTTTTCCTCCAGTTCTTAATAATAATTAATAATCACAATATAGCTACTTTTTATTTTATCTTTGTTATTATAAGAACAGATGCAAAAAAACAAAACAAACAAACAAACAAAAAAAACAACAGTAGAACAAATATATAAAAGAAACAAATAATGCATTAGTCTACCTATTTCATTTTACATCTAATGCATTCAAGTAAGAAAAACAAATAATCAAATGTAAAAATCCCTGTAGTATGTTCATTACAAATAAATTGATTATTAAAACTACAAAAGCATTTGACATTCATCAGAGACTCCTATCCAAAGCGACTTACATTCAGGCTATACATATTTTTATATAAAAGGTAGGTGGGTTCCCTGGGAATTAAACCACAACCTTTTGCTGCTAACACAATGCTCTACCACTGAGCCACAGGACCACAGTCCAATCAAGAGCAGCAAGTGATTCACTCTTTCAGATTCAGGTTACTAAAAAGCAAGTTAAATACATGTAAATATTATTTTTCTAGCCTATATAAAAACAAGAATGGCTCTACAACAGAGAAAATCAATATAATGGAAATAAAGGTTGGTTGCTAGCTGTGTCGTTAGGGCCTGTGCATCACTTTTGTATTATACGTAGAATTCACAAATCGTGGCCTAGTGGTTAGAGAGTTTGACTCCTAACCCTGAGGTTGTGGGTTTGAGTCTCAGGCTGGCAATACCACGACTGAGGTGCCCTTGAGCAAGGCACCGAACCCCCAACTGCTCCCTGGGTGCTGCAGCATAAATGGCTGCCCACTGCTCATGGTGTGTGTGTGTTTACTGCTGTGTGTGCACTTTGGATGGGTTAAATGCAGAGCATGGATTCTGAGTATGGGTCACCATACTTGGCTGTATGTCATGTCACTTTCACTTTTTTTTTTTAATTTTAGGCTAGTATAGTTTTGAGTTAGGTGAAACCAAAACAGCTTCTAGAAAACAAGGCACATTTGTGTTAATGGACTTTTGACTCTATACCTTCTAGTTAATGAAATATTGCTTAACCCTTCTGACAACATCCATGTGTGACAACTAGCCCCGGTCTCATTTCATGCAGGCTTTAGAGATTCCTCATGTGTTGTCTAAAATCTCCCCTGACCAAGGACCATTAGCCTTCCTATTATAGAACAAGAAAACAAAAGCAACACGTAGACAAATTCAATGCAGTGTGAGGTTTGCACACTCAGTAGATACAGCCTACTTCAGGAAAATAGTTTAACGTGTAGATTCGGTAAGCTATAGGCCTACATGCTGGCGTTTTGCTTAGTGGATGAGATATTTACTTAAAAATAATGAAAACTGCTCAAATAACGTTTTTATTCCGAGGATTCTGTTAATACCTTAACAGATGTTGCTTTGTTCGCGTGCAGTGCTTGTCTGGAGCAGTATCTGGCCAAATATATGCTCAATCCAAACCTCTGCTTCAAATTCTCACGCGCCTCTCGAAGACGCCGTGACGGACGGAGACGGTGACGTTTTATTGTAAGCGCCCACCGTTCATTTGAAGAAATAAAGCGCTATTGTCACTCGTATTGAAGCCTGTTCGCTAAAGCCCAGTTGTCAGATCACACACTGACTCGATATTTAGCGTGATATGCGTTTACCAAAAATCGTTTTTGACACTTGGATATGGCTATGATCGTTCAGAACGATCTCATACGGGTATGTTGGTAATTTCTCTCTGGTATTTTCTCTATGGCTTATCGTACACTGTTTAGACATTATTATTAGCATACAGTTGCATATTGTATAACCCAATGCTCGCGAAATATTGTATATAACCCGTATTATGTTATTTTCTTCTATTCACACGGCTAACGTTGAAATGAAGTGGAGTTGTGAGACGCGAGACAAGTCGCCGTCACTGTCGTATCGCTCCATCAATGACATTGTTTATGCGATCTGTACGGTGTGATCAAAATTATGCCAAATCTGCAATGTGCAGTCCTGTATGGGATATTTTATTATTGCGAACGATCTCCGTCCAGCGTTTTTTAAAGATGCTTTGCATTTTGGGGAACTGGAGAAAACATGCGAGTTAATCATGTTGGACACAATATCATAACGCTTGAGCCCTGTTCACCAATAACGTGAGCGCGGCGAGACCAGAGCCGAAGAACTCTAGTGGCGCCTCAGATATGAGTGATGATGGAGGAGGATAACGCGGAGAGCTGGTTTCCTCTGTCAGAAAACGGAACCACAAGTTTAAACGCATCTAACCTGGGTTTCCTAAACGCGTCGTCTCCGGTGGGTCTGTGGGGTGATGCTCAGGATAAAGAGGTGACACGACTGGAGGAGATCCTGCACGCGCAGGAAAGAGCCTACAAAGATTTCACTACCACCATTCAAGTTTTCATCCTCATCGGCTCCCTTTTGAGTAAGTAGACAAAAACAAGAATTAAAAATGTTTGGCTGTTCATCAGCAAATGTGCGATGGCTGCACTGGCTTCATCTCTAAATATATTTTAATAAAACAAACAATCAAATATAACTGGTTAATTGATGCGATAAACGGCATACAGTTTGAGCCTATTATGAATTAATGTAGAATCCCACGGTGCGTGTGAATGGATAACCACTCTAAAGGTTAGCTGGGGCACAAATTTTATTTGGAATGTGAAAATTTAACAAACATGATCATAAGCTACATATTTTCCGTGATGAATCACATTTTTAGCAGACGTTACATTTTATGTTCATATCAAATGAGAGATGAGAAATTGTAAACAAACACTGTTCGTTATTGAGCATTCACACAATAATGACACACAGGTGTTGTAATTAGTCATGCTACAGCAAACCTTTTCGTTTCACAATCTGTACAATGCAAGCAATTAATGACAAACAAAAAAGTTGTTCTATTCAAACATTATGTGCCATGGTCACACTTGAATCATTTTTACTTAAAAACTCAAAAAAAAAAAAAAAAAAAAAAAAAAAAAAACCTGTTTTGTATACATACTGTAGTTCTATTTATAAATAAATAATTAGATAAATAATGTACGCTTAGTCAAAGCATGGGAACTTATGGGAAGAAGTGATGTTGAATAGCTGTTTTGTGTGATTAGTTTTCTCTTGTGAGCATAAGTGCAGCTTTATTTTCACTTCTTTTCTGAATTTTTAATTAATTATTGATCTGAACTCAGTGATCATTTCCTTTCTATAATCTATGATGACATTTTAATCACAAGTTGCATGCAACTAGTTCACCTTTAGAGTTAGCACACCTGTCCATACTTTAGATTTTTACAGCACATCACAACTTATTCTGGTATAGCCTAATATAAGCTTATTCTGAGATTTAGAATGTTTTGATGACAATTATTTTGTTGTCATTGACACTTTGTACAAACAGCTTTTTTTTTTTTCTAAAAACAAAACAGAAACTGTATTAGAGAGCAGTGCTATTTAAGTTATTCACCATGCCAGAGATATTTCCAAGAAAATGTGTTAAGATGATTGTGTGAATTCTTACACGTTGCAGCAAAATGACTATCACATCTAGAAGCCAGTGATCATGCCACAGATCAGAAACAAAGAAATGAGATGTTGTTTTTACTGGGTTCATTCATGCTTCAACTGATACAAGCAGAGATGTGTAATGTTTCCTCAGACAGTCACATGCCATGTTTCTAAGGAGGCTTTTTTCTACACGACAGCCGCTTACTCTGACAATAATACCTGGGACTCAAACAAACGAGCCATCACATGACTAATTAGCCTGCAGAACCCTTAGTAAAAATGATTGTAATCTGATTATCTGTTTCTGCACTGGATTAGGGCTGAAGTTTCAAAATAGTTGTGAATTTTGTGTTTCAGACATTCATTGTGATTACTAGTTACGGAAGTCATTGTGGCAATGGGTTAGTCATTATTTCACAAAGGTTTTATCCTCGCAATTCATTTAGCAAACTGCTTTGCTCATGCACCCTCCAAATAAAACAATACAGTTGTTTTTCTGCAAATACTCATAACATCTACCTGTTTGCTGCTTATGCATCCAATGCATACATTTGGAATAATTCTCAAAGAATTTAAAGGGCTATATCATCCATAACTTAAAACTCTGTTATCACTCATGTTATCATGATCATCCAAACTTGTTTCTTGTTTTTTTTTTATGTGGAACACAGAAAAAATTTAGTGATACAGGTATGGAACGACATGAGGGTGAGTAAATGATAACAGAATATGAATTTTTTGGTGAACTATCCCTTTAAAAACAACAAGATTTGATAATCTTCTGATCTGACAATTTCATTACTTTTGAGGGATTTTTCATCATTAAGATTAATTAGGCATGATAATTACAGCTAAGTTAGCCAACAGCCAACATCTATTCTCACACTTCAAAATTCTCAGACATATTAGAAAGAGTTGAGAAACCACTAATGAAACCCCTGTGAAGTTAAATAACACTATTAGCCACGGGCATACTGGAGATTTCTGGGAACAAACTGACAATTGTCCAGCACTGTCAGTGTGCAATCAAAATGTCACCAGAGTAATAACACAGAGGCAGCTGCAGATGGATTCCACTGTACTTTGCCCGTTACACCTGCATGGTAATGGGAAAAGATGAAAGTCACAGTCATTGCGGAAAAGATGCACCTTCCAAATGTGTGTCAAGCGTAATAATGGGTCTGAGTAGAGAGCACCTGTCACCTAAGTGCTCCGTTCACATCAACATCCAAGGAAAGATTCACCTCAGGCTCCATTTCAATTCAAGCCGTGTGAATTCCATCATGTCCGTGCATCATTTCTTAAAAGTAAATAAACCTTCCATAGATTTCCACTTGAAGTGACATGCTACATTTCCATTTAGCCCCATTATGCTTTCTCTGATTGTTTTAAATGCTTATCTATGGTATGAAGCAATGAAGCAAACTATGGAAATGCTTATCAGTTACAGCTGTGTTGTCACGTGTCACGTTAAAGAATATTCTTGGTTCAGTATAAGTTAAGGTCAATGGACAGCATTTAACTTCCAAATTGTCCCTCATGGACTGTGGAAGTAAACAGGACCAGGTTTAGAGTATATAAAAGCAGAAATGTAAAGTTTATAACTAAAACACTTTCCTGTTAAAACTTTGACCTGTAAAGCTAAATCATAATTTTTATAGGAATTGTAGGATTTTAGATGATAAATTGTATGTAGTGAAAACATGATACTTTAATTTTAAGTGCTTTACAATAACCCTCTTTTTGTGCTTTTTTAGAGAAAAGGAAATTTAATTTTGTGGTAATCAACATTATGCTACAATTGTTCTCAACTGAGCATGTATTGAACCCAGAATATTCCTTTAAAAAAATTAATTACCCCAAAAGTGTCCCACCTCATTTCAACTTCTCACTATAAGCACTTGGTTTCTATAAGTCTGTGCATGCTAAGCTTTTGCTTCTTCCTCAAATCTTATACCCTGTGCTATGAGCCTCATTTGTCCTTCACAGCAGCATAAGAATGCCACACTGTTGCTTACAGGAACCGCAAAGGGAACAAGGCTTTTTTCCCCCTTCAAATTAGTGTGCAACCTACAGGTACCTCATTGCCATGGGAACTGCTGTAGACAATAAAATGAGGGCTGATTATGTCCCACTCACATTCAGTTGTGTCCTTAGATACTGACCTAGGCTTGTAACGCTCCTCAACCTTTTCTCCTTTTCATCTCTTCGTCCCCAGGCAATACTGCAGTGCTGTGGTGCACTTGTTACACCAATGTCTTCAAATCTGTCACGAATCTCTTCATCAAGAACCTGGCATGTTCTGGTATTTGTGCTGGGTTGGTGTGTGTGCCCTTTGACATAGCCTTGAGTGCCAGTCCCCTATGCTGCCTATGGGTCCATACGCTCCTGCTGTGCAAAGCCATCAAGTTCCTACACAGGCTTTTCTGCTCTGCCACTGTGCTCAGCTTTGCTGTCATCGCCCTGGATAGGTGAGTAGTTATGCATGCTAATTCACTCATCTTTTGCTAACAATTAAAGTGTAATTGATTCAGATTTGAGCTCACTAAGGGTCTCAACCAAACAGTAAATAAAACAGTTGGTTAAGATAATAATATGGTGAATGATCTCTTGAGAAAATCTGAAAACTCTTACAGTTGTAGTCAACCCATGGGCACCAGCTGTTTCACAGAGTAGTGCTTCCATAGCAACCTTCTTCGCCAGACCCTTTATCAGGTCATTGAATAATTTATTTTGATTAGCACAGAAGCCTTTCTTTAGACATTTTTTCACTTGAAAAAAAAAAAACATATATGCACCATGCAGACACAAATCACATAATAAAACTTACAGATTTTCTTATTTTACAAAATTTCCTTTTGTGTCTTTAGTTTAATTGTGGTATAAACAGTTTAGTCCACTAAAAAATATCATTGTTATGTAATGGATTTAAATAGGGCTGGCAACTGACATGTTCTTATTTAGTTCATATTCAGAACAAATTCTGTTTAAACAAAAAACATTTAGCACAATTAGTGTAGTCAGATTTTAGTGAATCTAAACCATTCAACTAGTATAGTCCGATCTCTAAACAAAACTTGCTTCAGCACCAGCAGTGTATTCTAACCGATTCCCAAACAAATTACTTTTATGAATCACTTCCTTTTAGTCAGTATCATTCAGTGCAACTTGTATGTCCGATCTCTAAATAAATGACTCTTATGAACTAGTTCTTTTAAATGAATCAAACTTATTAGCATGACCAGTGTATTCCAACTGATTCCCAAATGAACGACTCCTATGAGCTGATTCTTTATAGTGATTCAAAACCATTAATCTCAACTAGTACAGTCCAGTCATTGAACATTAGCCAACAGAAAACTGCTTGGTTTGAAAATTACTTCTGTGTGAGCTGTGCTTCATTTGTCTATTTTAACAATAGGTAATGGACCTTTTTTGCCAAAGGCTAAAGTGACTGCAACCTTAACAGTGGTGCCTTCCCTGTTTCACTTCCAGGTACTACTCAGCTTTGTATCCTCTGGAGAGAAAGATATCAGATGCCAAATCCAGAGACATGGTCATCTACATCTGGGTACATGCGGTGGTGGCCAGCGCGCCTGTTTTTGCTGTAAGCAATGTGACGGATGTCTACGCCGCCTTTTCCTGTTCTGATGGCCAATCACTTGGACATCTGGTTTACATGATCACATACAGTATCACCACACTCATTTTACCACTAGCAGTGGTGTTTCTAGCCATGGCACTAATCCGCCGCGCACTAAGCTCCAGCCAGAAGAAGAAAGTGATCATCGCGGCACTGCGCACCCCACAGAACAGCATTTCCATCCCGTACGTGTCTCAGCGCGAGGCTGAACTTCATGCCACTCTGTTGTCCATTGTTCTAGTCTTCGCACTGTGCAGCACTCCCTATGCCGCTCTGGTCATATACCGTTCAGTGCTGGGGGCTGCAAAAGCCTCGTCTTGGTTACAGCTGACCGCCGTGTGGCTGCCAAAGGTCTCTCTTCTCACCAACCCGCTGTTTCTCCTCACAGTAAACCGCTCTGTGCGGCGTTGCCTTCTTGATATGCTAGTACGCTTGCATCAGCGCTATAGCCGAAGGAACATGGTCAGCGTTGGGGGTCTGGCTGAAGCAGGGCCGCTAGGGGGCGAGACTGGGGTTCGCTCTGGTAGTCAACTCCTGGAGATGTTCAATATTGGCCAACAACAGATCTTCAGACCAAATGAGGACGAAGAAGATGAGAATGAAATTTCCTCTGTGGCCTCCGCCAACTTTCAACCCAAAGATGAAGGACAAGGTGGAAATGGAGTGGTGACAAGAGAACTGCGTCAGCCGCAGTCAGGGGATGCGGTAAAAGAAGAGGGCTTAGTGTTACCAAAACATTCTCCTATTCAGTCATGTGCCTACTCCTCTTCACAGGTTGCCCCCGCGACTCCCACAGACCCTGAGGATGCAACACAGTTTGGTTTTGGGCCATTTGAGTTGCCGCCACAATGGCTGCCTGAAACCAGGAACAGTAAGAAAAGACTCCTTCCTCCATTGGGTAACACACCAGAGGAGCTGATCCAGACCAAGCAGCCCAGAGTTCGGCCCGAGAGACGCATCAGTAGAAACAATAAAGTTAGTACCTTCCCCAATGTGGATCCATGAAACAGAGTGCAGTGGACTAAATCATAAAAAGCCAAAAAGAAAGATTGTTTGTGTTTTATATCTAAAGTTATTTTGAGATGATCTTCTATGTGAGTGCAGAACAATGAAGAACATGGAGAGTATATGTTTACAGTAGAAAGTAGGAGGAGTTTACATGCTCTCTTGCTGTCTATTTGGACAATTTAATAGACATCCCTTCATCTACTGACAACAGGAAATTGATTTTTCAAAGGAAATTCAAGAAAAAACCATAAGGTAGGCATGGACTGTATGACATTTGTTTTGTTGGAATGGTCAATAAAATTAATCACAATCAGTTTTATGTAGATACGTTTGCTGTGTTGAATTTGACTGATGTGTCCTGCTTAACATATATTTAGCATAATCTATTTCACATAGCTTGAACAGCTAGTTAGAAACTAATGTATAGCACTCAAAATTAAAATATTATTAATTATAAATGAACTTTCATGTACACTACCATTAAAGTTTTTTTTTCATGTTTTTGATAATCTCATAATGCTCTCCAAGGCAGCATGTTTTTTTTGAGAAAAAATACAGTAAAAACGGCAATGTTGTGAAATAAAAAAATAACTTAAAATTAACTAATTTCTGCTTAGCCTGTATTTGGAATAGCCTGTATTTTATTTTTTAAAAAATAAATTGTGTGGGATAAAATTTTGTGGGAACCATATTATATTTATTTGTTTTAGAATTTTGTTTTCATGAATAGAAAATTCAAAAGGATTTTATTTTACAGCATTTGTTTGAAATATATTTTTATAACAATATAATTATTTCACGGTCACTTTTTTATCAATTTAATGCATGCTTGAACAGAAGTATTTCTTAAAACACACACACACACACACACACACACACACACACACACACACACACACGCACACACACACACACATACACAGAGAGAGAGAGAGAGAGAGAGAGAGAGAGAGCGAGAGAGACACATCTTACCTCAAACTTTTGAATAAATACTTAAACTACTTTGTATAGTAGATGTGGTAAGATCTTATTTAGTAATGTAATGCTGTTAACATGCTGCCATGGCCACACCTACTTGTAATGGAAGAAAATCACATGCAGTATAAAGATAGAATTTGTGCTTCATTGCAATGCAGAAAATGTGCCAAAACCAAAGAGTTTACATTGCACAAACACTCAATAATACTGTTGGAATTTCTCAGGAAAAGATTATCCATAACTAAAAAAATGAGGGGAAAACATCACACTGAAGTGTTCAGATTTTACTTATTTCCCATAAAAACCATCACAGCTGGCTATTATCAAGATTTACAAATGTAGATCGCTTGGTGGGAAACAGAATGCATTTTAACTTGTAACTTTGAATTATTTAATCAGTTTGCCGGGCTATGGCTCTTATGTTAGAATACAAAGAGCTCAGACTGACTATTTCTATGTTATGAAACACAATTAAAACATCCTCCACTTAGAAGACATTTGACAGTGGGGTGTTGTTTGGAACGATGTAGTGTAATCATAGGACATAAATTACGACTCTCAAGCTGTTGTTTGGCTTTTATTCTTAAAATATTTCAATGCTTTGTCTTTTTTGACATTGTTTTGCCATTAAAATGTTCATAAAATACCCACATCTATTTCATGTCATTGGTTCATTAAATATATTCTACTTAGTTCCCCAATAATTGACCAATATTCAATATACAAGTATCTATCCAACATAAAATTTTCATAAAAAGAAACAATGTTTATCTGAGTTAATCATCTTTTATGGCAAAAGCAAAGCTAAAGATTAAGCACTTGCATGTGACTGAGAAAAAAAATGTATTAAAGAGGGCAGTGTTTTTCCCCATATGCCAGTTTTAGTGCCATTAATTAAAAGTCTTGATGGATTTTAAAGTTGTTTAATGTGTTTTCCAAATCCAGAAACCACTAGCTTGCATTCCTACTTGAGCTACACCACAACTGGTATGTGTAATTAACATAATACTTGTGCTCTTTTCCACAATGGTTTAATGTATAAAATGTCAAACAAAAGTGTTCTTTGGAAGTACACTGATTGTTATCCATTTACATGACACTTTTAAACACATTTTTTAAAATAATGTTATTTTCATGATTTTCAAAGCATTAGTTAAATTGTCTGATGGAAGCAGCACAAATTCAGTTAAACTAAATACCTCAAAATTGAAGGCAAGGGTTCATTTAATTAGAGTTGCCTAGTGCCATGAACTGCTCTGAGACACGAAGGCTGAGGATCCAAACGCACTGATTATTCAGAGGATAAACCACAATTGTGATTTATTTAAGTAGGTCTAAAGGTTGCCTTGAGTTGTTCAGAGAGATGGGGGGAGTGTTTATTGAGAGAGTAAAACAGGAAATAATGGCTCAGAAATGCAGTACTTAACACAGGTTGAGCAGGTAGGGTTAAGGAGGCACAGAAGCAAACAATGAGTCGGGGCAAAGGAATATGGGAAATTAAGTCCAAGACTGCATGACAGAGGTATGGGATGGAGTGCCCTCTGGTGGTTATCAAGGGCACTCTAGCTGGTGATTGTGACTTAACCCCCCCCCCTTAAGGAGCAGCTTCTAGAAGGGGGGTGGAGTGAGGTAGAACAGGAGGAGGGATGAAGGGCCAGGCCCATGGACAGGAAGTAGGACTGAAGATTGAGGCGAATTGGGGAGCAGGGGTGAAGCAGAAGGAGCAGGTGACCAGGGCGGGGCCATTGGAGCAGGAAGACCACCAGGGTGGAGCAGAATACCACCAAGGCAGAGCAGAACACCATCATGACAGAGTAGGCAGTGCAGAATACCACCAGGGTGGAACAGACTGGACTAAATATCCCCAGGATGGAGCAAAAGACCACCAGGGTGGAGCTGATGGAGCTGAGACCATTTCAACTGAGCTGATGGTGCAGGGGACCACCAAGATTGCTCAGGTTGAGCAGGAGACCACCAAGGTTGATCAGGCGGGAAAGCAAAAGAGAACACAAAGGAGTTAACAATGGCTTCTGAGGCCATAACAGAACAGGCAGACAGTTCAGAGATAGCATCTTTGGCCAAGAAAAGGCAGGTGAAGAGCTCAGAGACAGCACTCTTGACCATGACAGGGCAGACAAAGGATTCAGAGACAATGACACACTGGACATCAGCTCATGACAGCTGGGAACACTGGCGTGGCGTCCATGATGGCTAAAGACTCTGGTATGATGTCCATGATGGTTGGAGATTCTGGTGTGGCTGTCATCTTGTGGAGAGGCTCTGGGTGGCAGCCATGACAGGACGAGGCTCTGGAGTGGAAGACACTACAAACACTCTGCTCTCAATCATCAGATAATCTGAATGTGCTCCTTGAGGGTACGATTACCTTGGAGCAGGCAGACTAACTCAACTGCTGGATCCATAGTGGTGAAGTGGTGGGAACTGAAGTCCAAGACTGCGTGTCAGAGGTATGGGATGCAGTGCCTCTGGTGGTTATCAAGGGCACACCAGCTGGTGATCGTGACACCTAGCAACTTATAACCCAGCCTGTGGCATGTATAATAGGTTGACTTGATTGGACAAGGGTTTCCTGGCTTCCTGGCCCATTTCTTTCTTCCAATGGTGTTCATTAAAAATCTTAAATAATATTGTCTCTGATGTCAGTCTTGATATTAAATTGAGCTGAACAAGATAGCTCCACGGATGGCCACCTTGGTGTGGAGCTCCACGTTTGTTTTAATGTTTTTGTTAGTTTGTCCCATTTTTAGGTATATCAGTTTCACCAGGGACAAATTGCTGAACATTCGGCAGTACACAGCACCCAATATTTCACCGGTTTTCAACAACATTGTAGTTGGCTGAGCAGCGGTGCTGTTAAAGCATTTTAAGATACGCAAGCATGGGAAGCGAGTCGTTGTGCTCATCAAGCTTAGACAGTGCAGCTTTAGAATGGCTCTGCCTAGCATCCACATGGCGAATCTTCAGTCCCTACCCAACTAAATGGATGAACATTTTCTGCTCTCCTAAATAAATAAGTACTTTTCAAACTCTGCTGCTCTGTGTTTCACAGAAAACTGGCTGAATGAAGCAATTCTGGACAGCGCACTACATTTGCTGGGCTTCCAGCTGTTCAGAGCGGATCGTGACACAGAATCAATGGGGAAATCTCATGGTGGTGGGATATGCTTTTACATCAACGAAAGGTGGTGTATAGATGTAACCGCATTGAAGAAGATCACAAATATTGAGCAAAAATATCCAGACTCTGTTATAATCATTCTCTGTGACTATAATAAAGCAAATCTATTGCAGGAACTGTCAAAATACAGACAGCACGTTATGTCCTACCATCCCCCAGCACTTTGTTGGATTAACAATTGGCCGACGATTTGTATGAGTTCTACTGCAGGTTTGAAAAAACCTATATCACACCACACACCCATTCTGACCTTCTCTCCTTGGATATATTAACACCTCCAACAACCCCCGCCCCCTGCACTTCAGGTCTGTGAAAGGGATGTGCATCAGGTCTTCTGGAAATAGCAGACAAGAAAAGCACCAGGCCTAGATGCTGTTAAATCAGCATCGTCTGAAATCCTGTGCCGAACAGCTGGCCCCTTTCTTCACATATCTTTAACAGATCACTGGAGCTATGCGAAGTCCCTTCATTCTTCAAATGCTCCACCATCATCCCCTCCCCAAAGAAACCCATAATCACAGGAATTAATGATTACAGACCTGTGGCTTTAACATCTGTGGTCATGAAGTCATTTGAAAGACTGGTGCTGGCCCACCTGAGGAACATCACTGGACCCTTGCCGGACCCCCTGCAGTTTACTTACCTAGCCAACAGGTCTGTGGATGATGCAGTCAACATGGGACTGCACTACATCCTGCAACATATGAACAGACCAGGGACTTATGTGAGGATCCTATTTGTGGACTTCAGCTCGGCCTTCAACACTATCATCCCAAACCTCCTCCTGTCCAAATTAACCCAGTTCTCTGTGCCCATCTGTCAGTGGATTACCAGCTTCCAGACAGACAGGCAGCAGCTGGTGAGACTTGGAAAATTCTCATCCAGCACCTGCACCATCAGTACTGGTGCTCCTCAAGGATGTGTGCTCTCTCCACTGCTCTTCTCCCTCTACACCAACAACTGCACATCAAAGGATCCCTCTGTCAAGCTCCTGAATGTTGCAGATAACACCACATTTTTTGGCCTCATCCAGGACGGTGACGAGTCTGCTTACAGACAGGAGGTTAAAGAGCTGGCTGTCTGGTGCAGTTATAACAACCTGGAGCTGAACATGTTCAAAACCCTGGAGATGATAGTGGACTCACCACCATGAACAGCACTGTGGCAACAGTGAAGTTATTTAAGTTCCTGGGCACCACCATCTCTCAGGACCTAGAGTGGGAGTTCTAGTTCACAATGACTTTATTGTCAAAAAGGCCCAGCAGAGGTTGTACTTCTTTCGCCAGCTGAGGAAGTTCAATCTGCCACAGGAGCTGCTGATACAGTTCTACTCTGCAGTCATTGAATTGATACACTGCACTTCAATAACTGTCTGGTTAAGCTCAGCTACCAAATCACACCATAGAAGGTTGCAGTAGATAATCTGGACTGCAGAGCGAATCACTGGTACAACCTTCCCCACTCTCCAAGAACTGCACTCATCCAGAGTGTGTAAAAGGGCTGGCAAAATAATTCTGGACCCTTCACACCAGGCCACTTCCTCTTTGAACTATTGCCATCTGGTCTGCGCTACAGAGCACTGAGCACCAGAACAGACAGGTACAGTTTCTTACCTCAGGCAATCCATCTTATGAAAAGTTATCTTGGCAATAAACATGTAATGTGGAACACTATTTATACATTTATTTATTTAAAACACCATACTTCTTATCACATTCCTTGCATTTGTACATAACATACCTGTACAGACAAATGCCATCTATTGTCTATTTGTATATTGTGTATTTTTAAAAATATTCGTTGTATATTATTATTTCCTACTCCTCTATTTCCTTACTTATTCTATTTTTATTATTTGTGTCTTGCCACTGTAATCTTCTTGTGCTGTGGAAGCTTCTGTCTCCAAAACTAATTCCTTGTATGTGTAAAAATACCTGGTAATAAAAGTATTTCTGATTCTGATAAGAAAAAAAAAAAATGTATAGGTCCTCATAATAATGACAAATAAAACTTGGTCTACAAGTTTTTGTATTTTATTTGTATTTTTATTGGACTTTATTGTTTCTAAGTGAATATTTAAAAGCTGATGTATAAAATACAGAAAATCAGTTTATGCAAAGTACTTCTAAAACTCCCTTCTATATAAGGATGTAGAAATATCTATATTAGTGTGACAATACATCCTCTTATTCATGGACTTGTCCTGGCTGGGATTTCTAAATTGCTTAAAATTTCCAGGTCACAGTAAAACGAGCAGTACATTACTGTGATGTTAGCATCATTCTGCTGTTCATTCACAATAATTTGTAAGAAAATGACCCAGGATGCATTGATTTCACAGACAATTTCTTACTACAGTAATATATTGTAAAATAATACTCTTTAATTCTGTAAATTCCTGGCAATTCTTTACAGTGTACATGATAGACAAATAGTGGCATGCAAGAAGGTTGGATTTACAGAGAACGGTCAAAGCAATACAAATATGCATAAATATAATTTATGAGGACTGTAGAGAGCACGTCAATAGGAAAACAAAGCCAAAACCTCAAGATTTTAGACAAATTAGAAACACCAGCCAGGACATGTCTGGGAAAAAGAGGACATATGGTCACCCTAGTTATATGAAATATCCTGTATGTACTGTGAGATTAATAGCATATCAGAATATCTTTGAGTGGTCTTGGCAGCTTTCTGCAGTGTTATCAATAGCACATTGACCAGCTGGGCCTCTGGCCTGAGGATGTCAGCCCTTTACAAGAGAACTCGGCAGCAGAATTGGCCACATCTGATGGAGGCTCAAGGCTACAGACTCCTAGACAAGTGTATTGTTGGAGTAAATTGAGCCCATCTCAATTCTGCCTACCCACCAGCATGATCCTGCAGCATGATCAGTCAGCTCTGCCTTGAAGGCAGTGGCAGGGAGCATCATCATTACATCTCAAGTATCTGGATCCATGGACAAGGTAACAAAAGGGCTCTCATCAAAACCAGCACACAAAATGAAGATCCAATATGTGCATTTGGGCTTTCTGAAGTAACCGTCATGCTTTCGGTTTCTTTTGAACAACATATTGAAGATCTACAAGGTCAAGCATAATCTCTATGATGCAGTAATGTGACCAAGCATATGTCTAGACATGAACTTAAAACACTGTTTTATTGGTCCACTCTCATCCTGTCTGGGAAAAACACAAGGGAATGTGATCCATATGTGCCTAATCCTCATAATTCACATGGAAACATGGATCTCTGCCAATGACACCCTAAGCCTGCCTCCTCAAAAAAGAGCCAGAGGACAGTATACCCACTGCAAGTACATTTCAATAAAGTAAAAATGCACTTTATGTCCCTTTTGAAATTGGTAGCAGGGAAGAATAAAGCCTACAGAGCATTGTGTTCGTATACAAAAATATAGGCAATATTCATCTTGTGATTATGGTGTTTTGAAAAATTACTGTCCTCTTAAAAAGGCTCCTCAGCCAGTCTTGACTGTTAAGTAAACACTATTATCCAGTGTAAATGGTTGACCCAGGGCCGCTCTGTAGATTACATTTGCCGAGGCAGCCTCCCTTTGAGTCATAAATCAATGAGGGCTTGAGAGACTTGGACCCCTCTTGGGACCACACACAGCTGCTTGTGAAATACATCAGGCATTAAACAACATCATTCACCAGAAGCAACATAATGATTTTGCTTTAAGTGGGGATATATGATGTAAGTGTTTTTTTATTTATATCATACAGTATAGGGATAAAAACCTTTGAACATCTATGGCTGCAGGAATCAGAAACATATACTGTATCTAGGGAAATTGGACCGTTTTATGACACATTCAGCATCTTTCGCTCTTTCTGTGAGGAAACATGACATCCTTTTCTATATCTGTTGGTTCAGGGTCTTTTATAACCCCTATATTGTTGATATAATCAGTTGGAATGACATAAACTTATTTCATGTTTTCGTTTATTTATTTATGATCCCCTCTCTTTACAGTGACAGTTATTTTAATGATAACACAAGTGCTTAGATGTCTGGGTTGCATGAATGAGATAATTTTGAACGTATATGATGAAAATAATAATGATAATTATTCTGAGCGACTTAATAACTGAATAACTTGTTTTTGCTTATTTGTTTTCATAAAATAAAATTTGGATAAACACATCTGGTTTTATCAAGAATAATTAAGAATTTGCCTCATTCATGAACACAGGACAAAAACTTGCTTTTAATAGTCTGTTATGTGGGGGAAAATATAATAGAATGTTCAGCAGGCTATAGGTTCACCGCTGTCAGCTGTCAGCCAGTACTTCCATTTACTTGCATTAGAGGGCAGTGCAACCTAAGAAAATTTGGTCATAGGAAATAGTAGATTTGTTTAGGCTGACTTTGTGAAATTAATTAGGATAATAATATTCCTATTTAAGGCCAAGTATGCCCTAAGGTATCCACTTCTCTGCATTTTAAAATGATTAATATATAATCTACATTCTTAAGGCTCTGTCAACCCACAAAATCCATAATAGACCTAAAATAAATCAACTCAAGCTTGTCACATGACTTACACCAATAAACAACATCAGTTTCTAATTAAAATAATAAAATAATCTAATTACTACCATTAGGTATTTTCCCATTTCAGTGCTGAATGAAATATGTCAAAAATCTTAATCAAGTACAAAAAAAACATTTTTCTGAGTTTGAAACATAGAAGCGGAATTTAATAAATCCACATTATTATAACAATATTACCACAATTCGCCACAAAAATATAGAAAAATGATGGATTTTTCTGTCAAACTGAAGGTAGTCCACTTTCTTTAAGGGTGTCATTCAGCTGGAAATCAATAACAGGCCTTTGGCTTGAACTGAAGATCATATATTACAGTGGCAAATTATGATTACCATCGAAAGTCTTGCAAATTCTTTTTAAGGGCTTAAACAAAATTAAACGTAGACTAAAGATGGACATTAAGCACTTGAAGATTAGCCTATTGGGATAACATAACCCTTTCATCTTAACATACCAAGGGCAAGAGCTGTCATTTACCGAATATGAACTACAGTTGTGTTGCAATCCACACTATACAAGACCTGGCACGTTTTGAGCAGAGCAAACTAAGGATGACTATATTTTTCAATACAAAATGCTGTCCGCTAGTTACAAACAAAACACAAAATCCAAAAGTAGGTTAAAAGAAAAGTTACAACGGTATCAATAAGATGTAATGAGCTCTGGATTAGGGAAAGACAACAAAACAAGCTAAGTGAAAAGTCATGGTGTATTAGACTGCCAAGTGTATCTCTTTTGCCCAGTTTTCTTTAGCAGTCCTCTGTCATCAGTCAGTCAGTAACAGAAAAGCCCCAGTTCCTATGTGGCTGTCACAATACTGACAGATGGGAATAATCTAATAAGAGTCATAACAAAAAATGTGTGACCTCATTATTATTGATACATTGATACAAAAAACTTGTTGTTGTTTTTTTATCTTCAGTTTTATTGCATAGTTGGTCTGTTACTTACTGTTTGAGTCCAATGAAGAGTGCTTAAGTTCACTGCAGTCAGTGGTGCATGTCACGCAGACAGTTAGCAGGTAGCAGTGTGTGTTGTCTCTGAAGAAGCTGTCCTGGAGCTCTTTCACTGCCTCTACTTGAGCCTCTCATAAAACAAAGCTCATTTTCCTCAAGAGCTCCAACATTCCCACATTATTACTCGGTCTACAAAAGATGAGTCACACCTTCCATTCAGCCAACCTGCTGGTCCAATTGCACAGCCTCCAAGTGAATTCCATTTAAAATGCTGTCAGGCACCACTTGCATTTACTTTATATTTACTGTTTCACACATAAAATGTTGCAGAAAAGACCCCTAACAAGTGAAGTTGCTCAGGTGAAGTTGCATTAAATATCCTTATTCAACTTACATTTGCAATTCAATAAACCTAATAGGCTATATTTAGTTATATTGCTAGAGAAATTTTTTAGCACCCGGCTATGGCTTGCTGTAAAAACAAAAGAGACTCCTTTTTTTGTACATTTTTAAGATGTGCTGTTACCTAGCATCTGATTTTTCTTTAGCTGCTTCAGAACAG
This sequence comes from Cyprinus carpio, assembly GCF_018340385.1. Classification (NCBI taxonomy): domain Eukaryota; kingdom Metazoa; phylum Chordata; class Actinopteri; order Cypriniformes; family Cyprinidae; genus Cyprinus; species Cyprinus carpio. Next base: position 15,690,356 of record NC_056591.1, read on the forward strand.
CCTTTGCACCATTCGTTTTTATTCCCTTGTAAAGCTGACAACTGGACAAAAGGTTTGGGAGCTAGTTTTCACTTCAGCAACTTTACAACTTTATTGGGAGTTGTATGCCATTTATTTTTTAGGTCAAAAAAAGCTTGTACTGACTACAGCAAAATTAAGATGCACTTTATACACTGCTGAAGCAAAGTTCAGTTACATTGAAAGTTACTGTTGATTTCTGTTCGATTTTCTTTTGTCCACACTCTTCTATGGAGTTGTCAGAATTTAGCACTTAAAAACCACCATAAGGCTTTTTTTTCATATTTTTATTTTGAAGACAAGCTTAGACCTTTCTTTCATCTCTTCTCATATTTCTTCTGTAGTAGCCTATCTGTTTTGGGTGTCTGGCTTGGGATCAGCTCTGGTGAGCCTGTTTAAACTCAGGGCCTGCACCACTACCATGGAACAGTTAATGTACCTACACCATCCATATACTAATAAACACACATTATTGTTCAAAGCTGTCGATGCATACACTGTATTTTGCCCCACAACCTCTTGTAAGGCTTCATTTTGAGCATTTTCCAGTTTCTATGAAGAGAAGCAACTTATAGAACTAAGAGTTATCTTGTTTACTTAGAGTTCATACTTGGGTTCACAGCTCAACTTTGAGCATTGTACAATCCAATGAAACAGCTTTCCATCCATAGATGATTCTTTCATAGATGGTAAGAGCTTTATTTTAATTAGTGGGAATGACTAACAGAAAGAATGAGCTCAAATAATGAAGGGTGAGAGAGGGAGCAACAGATTGAGGTTGTTGGGTACACGTACCGTGGCATCCAGCTGGATGAGTCAGAGAGAGAACAAGAGGGGACAATGCAATGCCCATCGAGTCGCAAACAGATCTACCCGAGCCTGGCCTCGGTGTGAAGCCGCCATGCCCCTGCCTCGACAGGATGTCTGCTCCGATATTGAGATGTGCAGGAATGTGGACTGCTCTCAGAGAAAGGAGTTCGCCCTGGGACCACACAAGGATCTGGTATGCTAGTTTGTATAAACGGCGTGAGTGCAGACCCCCTTGGTGGTTGATGTAAGATCCGCTCTGATTGAGCTTATATCAACCAATCGTTGATGTGGTTGAGTCGTGAAAGTGTGGGGTGAGAGTGCAAGGCCAGAGGAAGAACCGGTATTGGTAGGCTTTTGCCCCCAAAAGCAAACCTCAGGAACTTCTGATGAGGAAGGATGGAGATAAGTGCATCTTTTAGATCGATCGTGACACACCAGTCCTTGGACTTGGTCTGTGCAAGCGTGCTGAACTTTAGTCCCTTGACTGAGTGGTATAAAAAAAACGCAGATCTAAAATAGGACACAACACCTCATTCTTCCTCGGAACAGTGAAGTACCGGCTGTAGGACCCTGACTCTGCAACGCGAGGAGGGACCACCTCGATGGCCTCCGTCCTCAGAGAGTGTCTACTTCTGTTCCATTACCAGAGCCTGCTCGGGGCCCACCAGTGTGGGAAAGTCCCTGTTGAATTGAGGTCAGAGGAGAACCGAACTGGATTCTTTGGCCTCTCACTACAGTGTGCAGGACCCACTGAGACATGTTTGGCAGTAATTTTCACGCTGCCAAATAGTCTACTAAGGGAATCAGCCTCTCGTGTCATCAGAGTAGTTAGCTCGGTGCCCTGAAGCGGCGCACCGGCAGGAGACGGCCGAACTAGCTGCTCTGGAAACCTCCCAGAAGGTCGCAAACCATGTAATGCGGTGTACACCGCTCTTCCCCAGAGGGAGCTGGCCCTCAAAAAGTCCTAGGCCTTAGGCGTCAGGATGTTTACGATGAAAGCTATCCAGCAAAAATGACGGTCTGCAAAACCGCTTTCCACTAGAAGCCTTCAGCCTGGGAGCGCCATTCTGACTCTAGACTCTGCAGAGTACAAGAAGTGACATCCCCAGCACGAGGGGCTGGAACACGGTAGGGTTGGGACTGCTCCCGCCCAGCAGCCCTTGCTGACCGCCTCAACCTCCTCAGAGGAAGAGAGGTAAACACGTGTTCTCACTCGAGAAATTATATCCCAAGAGCCCCTGTACATCTAACTTCTCATAGTCAGATAAATTTTTCATTTTATTCCTCAGAATTAAATGTAGTCAAACAACCAGACGAGTAAACTTGGTCTGGTGTAGAAAAATTCACATCAAAAACGAAATGATGTAATATACGCGTTGCCTCGGCAGCGCACAAGTTTTTTTTTTTTTTCACTCAGTCACACAAACAACATCAATCTCCTCAGAGAAAGATGAACGCTGCAGCGAGCTCTCACTCAGAGGAGGAAGAAACTGCAGCACAGGCTTCCAAGCCTCGAGAACGAGCTCTAGATCTAGGGAACACGTGTGGAGATAGGACGAGGTATCTCCAACCCGTCCGCAAGATCATGTGCTTCAGCAGCAGCGGGGCCGCGACCGCAAGATCACATGCACAGACATACTCCTCAGAGCATGCCCGGCGAGAGCGGAGCGCTTAACAGCGAGAAAAGCAAAATCAGCCCCCCGAGAGCTGACTGTGCGAGCTCTACTCCTCATTAATGCTGCTCATTATAATATCAGGCATAATATGCTTGTGTAACTGATGCTTGTGTAACTGATGCTTGTGCAGCTGGCAAGCTTATCGACGCTCTCCACGTCAATCTCCTCAGAGAAAGACAGGCAGAGCGTCGCGCCCTCTCACCGGAGAGAAAGCACAGCAATGCGGTCTTCCGAAACCCAGAGAGCGGGCGCCGGATCTGCTGGTTAAGGAAGAAGATAGGGACTTGCCCGTCTATATCCCTTCCACCGGATCCGAAAGTGAAACCCGTGAGCACAACCACCACTCCGCCTCGGCGAAAGCGGGGCTGGCAACGCGAGAAACACCAGTGAAGGCTCCCTCCTCAAAGAGAGCCTTCTGAGAGTGAAACAAAGCAGTAACAAACGCTCGCATCGCAGCCGTCAACTCCCTCGAGAGCTGATTCTGCATGCTTCACTCTCAAGCAGACATCACACAAACTGAAACTGAACGCTGCCTGCTGTCGCCCAAAACTTCTCTTGACTGAAGCTTTGACATAATGGAGCTTATCAGTGGACAAACAACACTAAATAAGACTCACAAACAGAAAGCAACTGACACACACACAGAGCGCTTGCTGAAAGACACAAGGCTAAATGCCGGTTTCACCGCACGTGCTTTTAAGCTTCCTGGTCTCTGAAATCACCTGCCTTAGACGTCTCGCCCATCCATTGGTCTGATTACACACATGATAGCCAGTCACGCTGAAGGCGTTCCCAAAGCGTTTTACGACGCAGCTTGAGTTCCTGAAGAGGAACCCTCTCCAATATTTTGAATTTGGACTGCAATACCTAGTTCAGCCACTCTGTGTCAATCCTACATACAGCACCTTTAAAGTCTGATGTTTAGGTATGCTCTCACTGCCTCACTGAATCCTGTAAAACATGCATCTGTCCATGATTTTACGTGATATAAGATTTAAGGGTTATATAGGCCCAATCTAATGTCATAATACTTTGGATATTAAGTTTTCTTTTGATCACAATACCATATTTAAATGACACTACTTTGAACAAATGAACTCTGAACATTCTTTAATATCGGTCAGCTCTGCTTATGGGACCTCAGAATTTATAATCTATAAATACCATATGACTATTTTTTTTTTTTTTTGCGCCGCAGGAGATTAAACCAGTTGCACATGCTTCCAAACTCTTCAGCGACTGTCTTTGTTACTGTTTAAAGAGTTAAAAGCTATATTAGCAATATCTTTTTGTTTACAGTACTAATTTAGTAAGAATAGACGGTTAATTTTGAATGGGTGTCAGTGGAGAAAGATATTTTTGCTGCCATATACAATCTAGTCAAGAAATCTACCAGCAGGAGTTAACACCAAAGGCCTGCTAGTTAAAACATTACATAATAGTCATGAATATTGTTTTATTTGGTAATCATTTTGTTTTCCCTCATTTCCCCAGTTTAACTTGGCATCATGTTAGAGGTTTTTTTTTTTTTTTGCTTAATTTTTTAAAATTTGATTATGTTTTAGTTTGATGATGCCATCCTCCGGGAAGTGGCATAATGTTTTATGGGAAAACGACATCAACACACACATCAGTGAGTATTAGCATAATCATTTGATTAATTCTGTGATGTTGTGGTTTTAGTTTAAGTGCTTGAACTTGACCAGAGCATATTTCTGAAGGTCTGGTAACTGGTATTTTTTTTAAGTTAAGCTGTGTTGAATGTATTGATGTAAAAGTCAAACAGAGCAAAATAAGAGACAATGGGTGTTCAGACAATAACCAGTCACAGAAGTGAGTCAGAGGATCTAAATGCAACATAAAACAGGTACCTAAAAAGCCATCAATATACACAGAAAAACACCCATCTGTCATCTCTTTAACTTTCAGCATACAGTTCATACATAAGGACCTTAAGAATGTAAATGACTGGCTAAGCATTTATCATCTTTATGATCTTCTCCATTTCTGAGTCATTTCTGCTGCTACAAGTTCAGAACTAGTGAAAATGTTTTCTTTAAGAGCCACAAAGAATGAAATTTCATCATGTTCATGTTGAGAGTGATTATAAACCCTTTTATCTGTACCAGATTGATTTAGAGCGATGATGAGAAGCATTTTGGTGAACAAGAATATATTGTATTAAAATCAGGGGCCCGGAATCCTAATAGGTGTTGTGTGTTGTTCTTCCATCTGTCATGGCCAGGTCAAGCTTCTTGTCTTCGAGTCTTATTATTGTTCTCTGTAGTTCTCCTATACACAGATTTTGAACACTAGTTTCAATATGACTAGGCTTCAGCCTATTTTTCCCTTAAATTATCAACTCACTATTTCCAGTGGTCCCTGGAAGATTGATTCTGACAAGATTTTTTGACTAATGTACGTGCTACTATAAACTTTATATTAAGAGTGAAAAGGAAAAATTTGTGTTCAGCTGAAGTAATGACACATTCCCACCTGCACATAACAGCAGGAAGAGTACTTTGACTATGACTATTTTTCAAAGCATTTCCTTCCTTGCTGAAATGGACAAGATGTACCAATAGAAGCACCTAGCTTTCTTCATGCTTTGCAGTAACTGTTTCCAGTTTATTTTGAATCTGACATACCTGAAAAAGACTTGCATTTAGAGTCCCTGGGCTTTGTTTTGCAAAAGAATTGTCCTGAAACATTTGCATCATTTAGCTTGCAATGTTTTTGAGAAACTTAGGCCTGAACAATTCAGTGACTGGGTAAGTCTGATTTAAACTGCTAACCTCACATGGAGGTGCATGTTTTCCTGAGTGGATTTTAAAGCATTTTTACACTTTCCTCTAGTCATTTTTGTTGCTGCCTGGAGCTTCTGAAGCTCTGGCTGGCACAGAAAAGATTTTTTGTTTTGATGTTGATGAGAGAATATGTAGGCATTATCTCAGTTTAATTTAATATTTTTTTTGTGATTAAGTCTTATAAATAATGGCTGTTCAAAAAAAATCAACTGTAAAATTTACTGTTACACAACATGTCAAGGGTTATTTTTATTCGGGCTTAAGCTTATCAGAGTGTCTCACTATTCAAAAACAGCTCCTGTTAGAAGATATTCTGTGGTTTTGATTTAAGCTAGAGAAGCTCTTGCTCTTAATGCTCCCCATGCATTCCAGCACCATAAGAAGTTCAGAAAAGTAATACCGCTCTTTTTGAAGTGCCCCCCAAGATCAAGTCTTTGACATCACTAACTTATTTCAATTTTAAGCAAAAAACCTGCACCTTGTTGAAGTTCCAGGCTGTGATCATGTTCATGATCATCTGGACTTCTGGCCGACTCGCTATATAGACCCTTGGTTTTAGTCACTTGATTGAAAGAACATCTGCCGCTTTTATCAAAACCCTATTGACTTGTGACTGTGTTGAGTCACTGACAGTTGACGAACCATTAAAAAGCTCCTTTGTTTGAATTGCTATAATGGTTTAGAAAGAAAAATGTTTAGAGAGCTTGAAATATTTTAGAGAGAATATTTTATGAGATATGGGGCAAGCTGAACTTAAAGCTGTCTTAATCAAAAGCATCAAAGAGTAACAGAACACCAAAGAAATTGCTTAAATCTTGAATTATCCATCGTGGGTCTTTAGTAAACAGGCAGAGGCCCTACTGGGCTTGTTAACCAGACAAACTGAACTGGGATCAGGCCTTTAGAAGCTGCGTTGGGGAACATCTGTCAGTGCGGCCAAGCTCTCACTCACTCAGTATTTGGGGGTGGTTTGTTGTGCTATTTTGGATTGGGTGCTGCTGCTAAGGGCCAGTCTGGCAGAAAGAAGTGTGGGGAAAGCCACAGTGGCGTCTGTCTCCTGGGGCCCTCAGTTGAAGAACCCACCGAGGACCCAACCATTACGTTCTGATGACTATGATGCTCTAAAAATGACTTAGGAGTCACCTCCAGACAGATTTTATGAACTTGTAACAGCATAGATGGGATTATTTGTGACAATATTTCATCTTGCACACAAAGTAGACTATTCATTCACGCCGTCTATTCATTTATTATTTACTATATTAATTTTGATTAAAGAGTGCCCACACACATTAATCTGGCTAATAATTTAAAGATATTGTTTTTATATAGAAACAATATATTTTAAAGTTTATTGTGAAATATGCAAATATTAATAAATATTTACGTTATTAGGGAAACTTTATTACATCATTTGCAGTACTTCATAGCAGTGGGTGGATGATAAATTAGTTTAAAATTATTTTGCCGTGATTTGCTAGACTCGGATTGGTGGTTAAAATAAATTCCCATATGGATAAAAGAAGGGGGATTTTTACTCCCAGAACCTGACTGCACTTTATAGTAACCAGTTAGTGTTCACAACAGAAATAACTTATCTGTTTGTTTGTTTACTTTTGTGGTTAAAAAATAATCCATCCAGCAATGTGGAAAGCCCAAGGGCATACGTCACCCAGTTGAACCATTTTTGCCACAGCTGGCATGCTTGCTCAAGCAAAACATGGAGACAGGGCAAGACACTTTGGATTACGTTTCAGTGGTATAATGTAAATGCACGAATATTGCTTGTTAAAATCCCAAAGAAGGAAAACATCATGCCATGTGACCACTTTAGTACTGAGTGAGAATCACCCAGTGGTTCAGTGGTCAAGAGAAGTATTGATGGTTTTTAAATGTCTTACGTTAATATGGATTAGTCTCTGTGGCTTTGATCAGTTGTCCAAAGTGTGCTCTGATGACCACTATTAGCATGAATTTTTGTTGTTATTTGCTAATTTACTAGTTACATGTGAAACTCTGGTTTAGACCAGTTTAATGAAGCAGGGACTGCTAATGCAGAGAGTAAACTTTGCATATATTTTCATAACTGTCTTTTCCACAACATCACAGTCAGTTTACACACGTAAAGTACAAACTACAAAATAAGTTCAATTTGATATCACCATTTTACCTGATTGAAAGATCTAATAATGTTACAGTCTTCACAAATGGGTACTGGTTTAAACTGAACTCTCACATTAAGTTCTGTGACATTTAAAATGATTCCAGCAAAGTCATTTTAAAGTCTAAGAAGCTCTTTGCTCAGGTCTTTACTTGGCATGTCAACAGTGTTTTTTCTCTTAATTAATTGCCTAGTCTGTGACAAAATTGAGTCAGAAAGATGTCTAAAACCCTTCATTTCCAGCCCAACATTAGAAAGCCACAATAATATTCATTCACCTGATCCAAAGGCCTCAGTCACAGCTTAGTGCTTGTTTCTCTTGAGTCCACGTGAGCCGTTTCGCTTGTATTAGTGAGCGCAGTCTCTCTCACAGTTCTTGGAGAATTGTGTTACATCGGGACACTTGCCCTTGCTCATAAAAGCATGCAGTCACTTAGTTTGAAGCATTCCCCAGATCACTTCCAAAAGGCTTAAATATCATTATAAGGCAGACCTGGCTCTGCATCTACCATATCTTTATTACCGTTGCTTTAATGGCTTCTGTGGGAGTGAAGTCATCTCATTTCCTCTGTTAAAGGTAATGGCTCATCAATGAAAAGATGCAGTAAAGCTTCAAAAATGTTTTTCTGCAAATTTAATCCAGATTGACATGTCTGAGAAAATTCTGCCATTTGAGTTTGACCCAAATGATTTTGACAAACACATAATAATATTTTTGGGTTATATTTCTGAACTGAATTATGCTTGTCAATTCTGGCAGCTCTGTTATCAGCTGTCTAAGATGAATCTTTGAATAGCTTGTTTTTGTCTACTGATTTATTTTTTTGTGCTATACTGGATGTGACATTCCTGTTTCTTCTGACACTAAATCAGTTTTAGGTTGTACGAAAAGCCTTTTAGGTAAATCATTGTTATGTCACATTAATGTCTTTTCGAATGCTTATGATATTTTATCTGGTGCCAGGGATTACTTTTGGAGGATTTCTGGAGTGAAGAAATTGTGTATCTCATATGCTGTGAGTTTGTCATTAAAATAACATTGTTTTCGAGAAGAATTTTACTTTGGGTGGCATATTATTCATTATATTATTACTGGCTTTATTCAAACAGTTCCTGAAAAAATCCCTATCCATCAAGTTAATCAAGAGTGCCTGCACTATAATTTTACTCAGTGTTATTTGGACAGTCTTAAGCGGTGTTTGTTCCAAGTTCTTTTGTGCTTCAACTGGTTCTTAACTGACGCAGAGGTGCACAAACCACAGTATTGGCCGAACACTTGTCAAGCTGTCAAGCATGAGCAGTGCAATCTGGCTTGCTCTGAGATCCTGCATTCTCAAACTTGCTCGATTCTTAATACATGGCAGCCGCTCTTCTGCCACGTGGCAAGCTCCATAAAGAGCAGATTTCTTTTAGTTTGAAGTATATAGTGTTGAGATTCAACTCATGTTGAATCTCTTTCCTCTGTGCCAGACTCCAGCCTGAGGTGAACCTCAGTGCACAAGTACCACCCCTGAGCATTACACTGTTTAGGGTTAAATGGATAGTTCACCCTAAATGTGAAAATGCTATTTACTCACCCTCATGTTGTTCAAAACCTAAATCTATTTCTTATGTGAAACGCAGAAGTGAATTTTTGGAGAATATCCATGCTGCCCTTTTCCATACAATGAAAGTGAATGAGAAATGAGACTGTCAAGCTCCAAAATAACAAGGGAAAAAAAAGTTATTAAAATTAGATGATATGACAAATAATTAGTATGTTTCAAGTATGAATCAAGTATGAATCACTTTTATAATACTTTTTGTTGTTGTTGCTGCAGTACGAATCAAGTATGAATCACTTTCATAATACTTTTTGTTGTTGTTGCTGCAGTACGAATCAAGTATGAATCACTTTCATAATACTTTTTGTTGTTGTTGTTGTTGCTTTTTTTTTTTTACACTTATAGCCAGTTCTCCTTGTCATTCATGGAAAAGAGTAGCTTGAATGTTCTTCAAAAATCTATTTTTATGTTCTGTGGAAGAAAGAAAGTCATATGGGTTTAGAACAACATGATTGCACATCATATTTGTCTGTCAAAGTCAGCAAAAGAAAAAGAAAAAGATTCTTTTCTTTTTTTTTCTTTTTTTTTTGAACTGTTAAACGTGCTAAGCTCTTAGAAAAGGCACGTGAGTCTTTTAATATAAAAACAATCTTCTGCTCATGCATTCATGCCATTGTCTGCCATTCAGGGTTCACACACCCTCCCACAGTCCCTCCTGACCAGACCCAGGCATCAGATTGTAAGGAGAGAGTACAGACCCGGTGCAAACAAAATGTGAAATACTTTTAGTGGGTGGAAATGCAGGTCAGGGAGAAGGTTTACCATGCCTCTTTACATTTTTGTAGGCCCTGAGATTTACTGTTTCCCTCTAAGGGACTGAGATTCTCCCCCCACAACGCAGGATTCCTCTCTGAAAGATTGAACTGACACATAAACAGGCTTCCAAAGATGATCAGGATGAGTGTCTAGTTTATAACCTGTCACCATTTATGTATATAACCCTTCACTTATGCTGCTGTTTTGCATCATGGTTTGAATTAATATCTGATGGCCTTGATGCTTATCTGAGGAGTTTTCCCCCAAAGTAATAAAGCACATTTTTGTTGAATGATAGCGTCTGCAGTGGCTTTTGTTGTTGTTGTTTTTTTGGAGTTAACTTATGTTTATGAAAGTACTCAAGTAAGTTCCTTTATGCACTTACCTCATTCATTTAATTCGTTTTTTTTTTTTTTTTTTTTTTTACATTGTTCTTCAGTTTTTCTTTCAAGGGGGATTCCTTCATTATATTCTATAGATTTTTTTTTTTTTTTTTTTTTTTTTTTTGCGTTTGTGTAAACTGTCAGTGTTTATGAGAATGAACAGTTTCCATTGATTTTTCTTATTTAATTTCTTTCTTTCTTTCTTTCTTTCTTTCTTTTTGCATAATGTCAATGGAAATCTAAAAGCAAAGTATAAAATATATCTTTCTTTCACGGTCATCAATAACTCCTTTGGATTTACACACTTTGGATTCGCAATGTTCCTGACCAGGAAGTCTGTACTTGTTGTTCCTGAAATTCTTATTGGGAAAATTGCTTTCACAGCTTTCTCACTCTTTTTTTATGTTTGCCAGTGAAAACTATTTGTGGAAGTCATCCCCGTCTGTAGCAATGTTTCTGATGGAGCCCAGACCAGAGGAAATACCAGGCGTTCCCAGATAAGCTATAGCTTTCCTCCATTCTGGAATAAAGCACACTGCAGACCGGTCACATTCTCCCAGGGATCAAATAAAACCCACCCAGAGAAGTCCTCTCTTTGCCGCCATTCAGAAATATTAAGACTCTAGAATAGTACTCGAGCCATTTTCCAGCAAAATCCATATAACATGCCTTCTGAATGACTTTTTTCACAATAGCAGCCATCCTACAGCCAAAAGTGACACTTTGATAATATACTTGGAATTTTGATGATCATAATAAATGAGGGAAAATATAGATTTTATTTAAACTTGCTGTCAAATCAACAAAGCAAAAAATAGCTACAAAGTTTTTTTTTTTTTTTACACACCATTAAAGGTTAAGGTAGATGATCCAAGGAAACATTTAATTTTGCTATAAAGACGTGAAAACTTGGACCAGGGGACTAATGGGCCCTTAATCTACAGCAGAAAGCAAAACCATTTGCCTTACTGATGCAAAGTGACACTGGTCCAAACTCTTTTGGTCCAAGCAACTATGTTCAATAAGACAGAGGCGGAAGTATGGATTCAGTAAATGTGCTTTCAGCATATTTGTAACATTTAATTTCTAATACTTGCTTTGCCATTTATGTACGCTGCAGTAATTTCTCTACAGGAAGCTGTTTAGCAGAATAGGTTTGCATTAATATATTACAGTGTTGGTTAATGGACTACTGTATGTTCTTTGCTCTCTGCTGTATATTAATAAACCAAATAATCATGGGGACTGTACAGTACACAGAATGTGACTTGGAGTGTTGTCCTGGTTTTAGTAAAACATTGAGCTGCGTTTACTGATTAAAGGACAGCTTGGCATGAACCTGTAATATGGGTGCAGATTATTTATTTACATGAGGATCTAAATATTTCCTTACTAATCTTACATTCTGTCTATATAAATACTACCTAGAAGGGTTCTCCATTATTCTGTTGTCTCTTTGACAGATGATCATCGGAAGCCTGAAACAATTAGCCAGTTGGCAGAGTGAGAAACCTGGATGGTGTAAATCAGCAGTGGGGCCACAGGCTCCAGGAAGGTGAAACCACATTAAAAATGTCTGATGCACCACTTATTTTTCCCCTTTAAGTTTTAACATTTAGAGGACACAAAGTGCAAGAAAAGGTACTGGTTTAGTGTGGTTGACCAAGTAGAAATGTGTCACAATCTTCTTTTCTGGCATTCGACAGTTTTGCAGGAGAGTGTTTGTAATCTTATATGTTGGAACTAGGTCATGCCACATTACACACCCTTTTCTAGTGTGGTTACTACCAGAGAGTACAACCGAAACTGCTCATTCAGCAAGGTTGTACGGAGGGTCAGCAAGATGCATGACGGAAGCTTCACTAAATAAAGGGGAAATTTGTGGCAGATGTGAGGTCCTCCTGCTTAAATGAGCTAGTTATATGGAATTGTATGGGCTATAATCGTGGTCACCTAAATATGACCCTTGGATTGAATGGAACGGTTTAGCCTTGCTTCATGGCAAAGAGAGCAAAAAATAGCATGCTGAAGAACAAAATGAAATAATGTCTGGCTGTAATCAACCCAAGTATTCCTTTTCTATAGTTACAACAGTGGTGCTAATCACTGGTTGAGAAACCCAACCATTTTAATTTAGAATATGCTATTATTTCCAAAATAAACCAGTGAAAAACTGTAATGCCTCAAACATATGGGATGTTTTGGATGAACATGCCTTTTTGAAACTTGCACGGCAACACGCTATGTTAACCAAAAAATAAAAAAAAAAAAAAAAAAACCTTTTTTGTTCAGTTTTCCTCCCCTTAGATTTTAAATGTAACACATCTGAAAAGACAGATTAAAATTATAATTGTGAATATACATTTATAATTGTAAAGTGTAAATATAAAATATATATAATAAAAAATACATATTACTAATTAAACTAATTAAAAAACAATAATAAAAGCAAAAAGGCTTTTTTTCTTTTCTATATGTTTATAAATGTGAACAACTTAATTGAAAGAACTCTAAGAAGATATGGAAAATATTGTTTCTTTTATATATTTCTTTCAATTGAATTCTCAAGTAGCATTCACATTTCCTCTACATTTCCTCTTGGTAGCACTTCATGGCCTTTGTGGCCTAAAAAGCCTTTAATTGGATGATCCACAGGTTCATTAGTCTCATTCATCAGCCGTCAAATCAGTTGTTTTTGTATTCACACAATATTCGTCAGACTAGGGTCCCCTGGGAAGAGCTGAGCCCCGCCTCACTCCAGGCTACTCCCTATGACATTGAGATTGGACACAATTGATGTGGCTCCTAAAAGGCTTGGTTGCCAAGTTTCAAAATGAGGAATGTTTTTGGAACAATGAACATATAGAGGCTGATTTTCAATTGTGATTTTTTCCATTGCACACCAAGGTGAATGGTATAGAGAGCGTAAGAGTTTTTGTTGGCCATTTCAAAAACTTCCAAGAGCAAAACAAAGAAGCATCTTTCCTAGTCATGTAATGCATCACATATTTCTTGAAATGTCTATCTAGAAATTTCTAAAATTAGGCTTTACATAGTCTTTATGATGCAAAAATCACACTCATAGGGCCAGGCCATTCACACAGAACACATATTGTGGTTAAAAACCCAAGACTTAGGGTAATGGAATGAAAAAAGGTCTAGAGCCTTGAGTGACACATTTTAAAGATGGCGTGTCATGTGTGAGACGCTGCAAAAGACACAAGCGCAAAGATCAAATGTCCGTCTAGCATGTTTACTTAGAAGAAAGAAAAAATATGGTTGTGTATGATGTAGCTAATAATCTTATATTGCACAATACAATTGTTTCTTATTTTTCTTACAGTCTCTTAATCCCCAGTAGATTTATAGATTTGTGTAATTGCGCAGTTTTGATATAATGAACGGCTGCAACCTTTTGCTAAGATGTAAGTTAATCAGTCTGTACAGTCTGTTCAGTCGGTACGATCGGATTTTCCTGTTGGCACATAAGCTTCCTGTTGCAATAAGCTCTCAGTTCCAACAGAAAGTATTTCTAATTCTTAATAAGGAGATATGAGGGGTCGCCTCCCAATCACCTCCATATTAATCCCTGTGAAAAAATATATAAGCCACTTTGTCAGGCCCATAGCACGATGTGACTCTCTGGCCTGGGATAATTATGCAATTACTTTCTTTTAATTTATTTAAATACTTAAATATTAAATGTATTTTTTAACTGTGTTATTTTGTTTTGAACAGCAAAATGTGACTCTTTGGCTTTACTGTTAAAATGGTTTGGTTGTGATGGCTCACTTTCTAACCAGACTGTCATTACACCAATCGTCCAGAGCATTAAGGGCTTCCCTCGAAGGCTTGCATGTGCATTTGAGTATAAATAACTGTGAAGGCTGGAGGAAAAAACACTGACAGAGGCCACACTGTGTTTAGCTGCACTGGAGCTTTCAAGCATTCTGCCTGTTTTTGTCATTTTGTCATTCCCCTTTCATTGGGAACCTCCTTCATGCTTTGTCACTAATTTCATCTACTGTCTTTGGGAACCAGTAATAATAATTCCATTCCAAATGAGCTCTCAAACTGTGTATTAGTTGCACGTGTCATATTGTGAATGTGTCTTATTTGTCATTCTGCTGGACTTTATGATGTAATTATTTAATATTAACGGTCATATCCTGCTTTGTTGCTGACAGAACTATTAGGAGAAAACATTTAAACATTTAATCCCATTGTTTAAAGACAATTTTATCATTAACCATTAGGCACACTTGGGGAAGGCAATGGTTAGTTCCGGATGATATTTATTTAAACTTTCCAGACTTTCCAACCAAAGGTATGAATAGAAACATGACTGTGTACAGTGTCTTTATTGATGTGCATTAAATAAAAGTTAAGCTCCTCTGACATACAGTTGTAGCTTAAATTATAGTATTTTATAAAAAAACAAAAAACAAACTAAAATTATCCTAAAATGATCCTATCCTAAATGAATTAAAATTACTAGATTCACAAATATACCTGGAATTGTTGGAATATTTATACTAAATAGATCTATTAAGTTAATAGTGGGCTTTTTTTTCTACTTTTATAAGTTTTATTCCCATTGCAACAAATCATTTAACCGACCAACACAATTTCTCTTGATGTTCCAGGACTGCATTTTTCCTAAGCCTAACCCTACTCTAAACTTAACCATGATTTTAATTTGGGATCTGTAAATAACCAAAATTCAACCTCAGAAGAGGCCGCAGGTTTTCAGATGACTATAATTTGAATAAACTTGTGTTTTGAACATGCTTTACAGCATATAAACAGCAAAGTCAAGAAAAGAGTCTAGAATTAAATAGATCTGTTGGGGTATATTTTTTTTAAAATGAAAATTGTCATCATCTGCTCACCCACAAGATGGTCTTTCTAATGAAAGTGAGCAGGATTTTTAGTCAATGGGACTAAAAGTCATATGATTTGTTTCAGACAAGTAATGTATTTATGTTTTTAACAAGGTTAACAGATGGTTGTGTTAGCCTTAATCTGAACTTTTGTTGACTGTTTAGAGATGCAACTAAAGACAAAATCATAAACTTTTTTTGTCTGCATACTGTTTGTCTGACTAAAGCTAAAGAGTGTTCAGCACAGTTTTAAACCTTTAACGGGAGCAGAAGAGAGAAAAAAATGTGTTGTGGTTTTTTTTTAGAAATAAAAAACCCCTCTTTAGTTTTAAGATGCATCTGCAGATAATTCTACAAAAGCTGCGCTAATAAAGTGGAACACTTGAAATATTATAAACAGTGTAATTAGAAGGCTTTTATGTCATTTATAACACCAGACTTAAAAATAGAAAGAATGCAAGTTTGTATTTGTGCTGTCTGGCTCACGGATCAAGTAGACTCAAGTAAATTGCTGTTGTTACTGTTAGCATGCAGCTGTGGTGCCAGTGATTTTATACTGACCTATTACGAGGACTGTGGTTTTGTCAAGTAGAACCTTACCACTGACTAACCAGTTAACACCAGCCTTGACTTCATCACCTCAACAACATAACAGTCATAGAGACTTTTTATGGTCATTCAGGTGGGTCTGAAGTGTTTGTCACATTTGACACTATTAACTTTCTTTATGGAAAGAAAACTGTTATTATATGAGGTCATTTGGTAAACAGTTGAATACATCAAAACCAGCCAGAGGACTACATTATTGCATTCTAAATATCAATGGTTATATGTATAGGTTCTATGTTATTTGATGTTTCTTAAGTATAGATTTTTACATTTCAATCAAATAATAAAAAATCTAAAAGATTATTATTCATTATTATTATTAAAAGCAAATAATAAATTAATAGCAAACAATAATATTATGTATAACAATAATCACAACCCAGATAAAGCATTCAAATGTGTCTGTGTAAAGCATTAATAAGTGCAGGAGCTCAAGGCTCATAACAGAGTGTCTAGTGTTTGTGCTGCTCTCTAAGCAGTAGCCCGCAAGAAATGCTGGTAATTAGCTCTGTAATCACAGGCTTTGGAAAATCTGCAAAAATACACAGCTGATCTCTGTGTGAAAGGGTTTTATCCATGGTTTGTGGCTGTTTTCTAACGTGTGATCAGCAGCTGTCTTCTTTTTGTTCTCAGTGATAAATATCATAGCATGACCACAAATTAGGACCATATTGGGCAGTAAATCCAAATGAACAAAACAAAAGGTTAGATACTGAAAGCAGGTTAACAATTAACAACATATATGCAAAACATGCAATATCTGTGTAATACTGAACTCATTTGCTATTTTAAAGCCAGGTGATAATATATAGATTTTAGTAAATTGATCCAGTTTTAATGAAAACATCCAAATGTTCTGCTCCTTTTTATGTCATCCCACATTGTTTTATCTAGCACAGGTGTGTGATATGATGAGATGAGAGCGGATGAGATCTACTGTATAGATTGACTATGTTTGGAAAGATGGTTGGATGATGGGGGTGATGATAAGCAAAGCTCTGCAGGGGAAGGTACAGGTGATCAGCAGTGGACTTGAATGCTGGTGATAACATTACCAGCATTCACATTCTCATGTTATGAAATGTTTAAGCGCATATGGGCCTCTTGTTTTGATCAGTTTATTCCTTTCAAACACTTCTATTTGGGAGAAAGCTGCAGGAATGTGTGCAGATGTCTTAGATCCAGGTGTGATATTGCTCATGTGGGACTGTAAGTGAGCACAGACAGGTTTGATGGAGACTTTGCAAAAATGTTGGTTTAATTTAAAAAAGGTGAATTATTGGAGTGTCACCAGAGGAAAAATTGTTTCAATTCAATCCACAAGTGGAAATGTGGCTCAACATTTTATCTTCTTGCTTTGGCGTTTTAAGTATATTGTGTAACACCCTAGTTGAAAAACTGCCATATTTTTTTTTTTTATAAAGAGAGTTTTTCTGGATTGTTTTGCTTTTTGTAAAGGACAGTTGGGTCAAAAACAAATAAAAGTGTCAGAGATAAAGAAACAGAGAAGTATTAGTTTAAAGGGTAACACTTTATTTTAACTTTTATTTTATCTATATTTTTCTATAATTTCATTTTCTGTTACACTTTTTATATTTAAAACATCAATCTTATAAAATTATTAATGCAATTTGTATGTGCAGTGTAAATGCATGTACAAGTGCTAAAAAATAAGTGTATTGAACCTTGCATGTTTAATTATTGTTGGCTTAAAAGAAAGGCACTTAGCCAAAGTAGATTTTAAACATGTATTTTTTTAAGTGTATCCTGTGTATTCTGACACATATATAGATGTCTCTGGGCTAAGCCCTGGAAATCCCCTCACCCTAGAACTGCCCCGTATGTGTATTTATATGTGTGTGTGTGTGTGTGTGTGTGTTTCTGACACTATATATATATATATATATATATATATATATATATATATATATATATATATATATATATATATATATATATATATATATATATATATATATATATATATATATAACAAAAATAAAATAAAATAAATAATTTAAATAAAACACCAGTTTTATATATTTTAAGTTTTTTTTATATATATATTTTTATATTATGTTTTATATGTTTTATATATTAAAAAAGTTTCACTTACCAAAATGCTTTATATGATTGTCTTTTTAAGAATTTCATAGTTTTTAATTTTTTTCTTCGTTAGGATATCAAGACATTGGTATCCGTGACTTTTTTGACCAGGAAAAACTTCAGGTTCTTCAGGTCAGTACATTATAGTAAAATGAACACTGAATTTGAATGTCTAAACATGCACAAACCAGGTGTTCACGTACAAAGAGTTTCCTGGCAATTTTTTTATAGAGCTCTCACCTGGTTGGCACCATTCTGGGGTTTAGTGAAATTAGCAGAAATTTCCCACAGCGGGGACAAAGACTGTGCTATTCTCTTTCAGTGCCTGTTCCTACTAATGTATACGAGAAACTGGATCAATAGATGGTGTTGATTTGAACAGTGGCTACAACAGCAACAAGTATTTGTTTCAGTAAAGTAGCTGTTCAGACAAAGCTCTGGTTTCATATTAAAGTAGGATATGCAGAGTTCTCCTTTGAGTGACTGAATCAGATGGGCACAGCTGCAGAGCCAGCAAGTGTTGGCAGTGTTGTAGGTCTAATGTTCATTGTTCAAGTGCGAGCCTGAGGAGGATTATGTGTGTGAGTGTGTGTGTGTTTTTTATCTCCCTCAGCACTATGTGTTGCTGTGAGGTGTTTGCTCCAGCCTCACTCTCTAAAGGATCTCATTCATGCATCTGAGGCAAAGAGACCAGCACTCAACAGGCTCACATTTCTGTGGGCCTTTTGTCCTGCCCCGCAGAGAGTGCTGGGGAAATAGGGATGTGCGCAACCCAATATTAGCTCTCATGTTTGTTCACTTGCTCTTCTATTCTTTGCAATATTAGCTCTCATGTTTGTTCACTTGCTCTTCTATTGTTTGGTTTTGTGTTTGTATGAATGAGCTTTGGTTTATAAACTATTGTGAGCTAAGTGTTATTTACTCACTTCAACTTGTTCTATGTAACTGTGTTTGTTACTTAGTTCCTTGGGTCCCTTAAACTTTAAAATAAATTCAAATAAAAATGAATTAGAATTTAACTTCTGTAAATAAATCAATTGTTTTACCAATCAATGAAATATCAATGTATATTTATATTTCCTTTTTAACTCAAATAATAATAAACTGGAAAACACTCAAGTAGACTGTAAATAACAATTTACTGGATAAAAGGTAAAATGATCACGTTTCAGGATTTTTTCCAAATGTAAAATAAAATTATTTAAATAAGCAATATGAATTTCACAAATTCACACAAATGAATAAAACAATAAAATCAAGTACACATTTCACATTCACTCTTTTTGTAAATGGATATTTGTTCCCCTCTGTTGTTATACTTCAAATTTGAGTCATCAAACTCTTACTCAAACTTAATAAACTCTTCAAACAAATACTAAGCCGGCAATATGAGCTCACACTTAACCTCAATCAATATGAAAGTTCGTTATTTTCACGTTGCAGGCCTGTTTGATGCTGGGGTACGTTGTGGTCAACAAATAACCAAACGACCGCTTCACTCAACACTGAGCAACAAAAAAAATAAAATAAAAATACCTTGAACCATCCAATCAGAAGAGCGTGTTTCACCTCACGAGGTTAGATGTCCATCAACTCCACTATCGCGGCGATTTCCTTAAGGCCAAAGGAATTCCGAGCACTCACGTTAGCTCACAAGTCATCTGTAATCATCCTCATCTGAAACTGCCACGAATCCTCATGCTGACGACTCGCCAACTAAAACACACAATCCATCCGAGCAAGATAGACACTGTTCAGTCTCTATAATTAGTCCATTCGCTGCATTAGTAAATGGAGGCTGGAATTAACACAACCAGAAATATTTTGAGGATAAATAATTCTTACCCAGTCTCTGTAGTATCAGTTTCTGTTCTCATTCCGACAACACCTTAACTACATAAACTATTGTAACACATTATAGCATTAGTTACACTATATATTTTGTGAAACAATATAACACCAGATGATCGCACGCTCTTGTCCCTCGTGCTCTCCCAATTCTTCCTCGTTCAACTTTGCCCTCAATTATTCCCGCCCCCTTCACCTTAATCTAGAGCATAGATTGGACACCCAACGTGGACAAGTGAATATGATTGGATAAACAGAAGAAATATAAAAATACAAAAATAAAAATAATATCAACTTAATTAACATGGAACTTATCCAAAACCATATACATTTATGAAATGCACATATGTATATATATAAAAAAAAAACACTTCGTAAATTATTACACTGGGTTACATCCTTATATTTTTATTTGTTTGAATTTTGTATTTATATATTTAAATAAAAATTTTTAAGTTTATACCCTGGTTGTTCATTTAGTTATTTTAACTCTGACCTAGTCTTATAATGACCCCTCTATGGACAATTTCAATTGGGTGGTCACTACTTCTTCCTGGTTCGTTATAAGTGAGTCTTATAACAGGCTTTACAGGTCTCTTACTATGGGCTCTCTGACTAGGAGGCATAACCGCTTTTGGTTTTGTACACTTCCTTTCAGAAACAGTCACAGTGTCTGATTCAACTTCTGAGTCTGACTCAGATTCAGCAACATTATCATTTTCAGTCCACTCTTCCTCAGCCTGATCACTTTCCTCATGACCAGTATCATCAGCTTCTTGCTCATTTCCATCGCTATCAGGAGATCTGTCCCTGGTCCTCTTATTTTTCAGCAACTTGTGCACATATTTCTGGTAAGGCACATTAACCCTTTCACATTCTGACTCTGAGGATTCTGTCATCTCAAATAAGTGATTTTGGGTTTCTTTTTGCACTTTTTTTGTGTGTTTGGTTTGAGTTTGAATGTTTTCTTGTCTTTTCAGGTAATGCATAACCTGGACTCTCCAGCATTCTCACAGACTGTCCAATCGGTAAGAGGTGATCTCGATGTATAGTTTTGACTCCTCCACCACGTTCAGGTTTCACCTTATACACTGGTAAGTTAGGCATTTTGTCAACTACCAGATATGGCAAAGAACTCCATCGACTCTGAAGCTTGTGTTTTCCCTCTCAGTCCCAGATTCTTCAACAACACTCTATCACCAACATCCAAGACCTGGAATTTAATGCTGCTGTCATAGGCTCTTTTGTTTCGTTGATGCACTTTGTTTGAAGTTTCTGAGGCTAGTTGATGAGCTTCTTTTAAATCTTTTTTCAGCTTGGCGACATACTGAAAATGTTGTCTTTCCTCTGTTCCTTCAGCAGATGTTTGGAAACAAAGATCAACAGGGAGTCTTGCTTCCCTTCCAAACATTAAATAGTAGGGAGAGTACCCTGTAGCATCACATTTCGTGCTATTATAGGCATGAACCAGATACCCCACATGCTGACTCCACTGACGTTTTTTTTCTCATGTCCCAAGGTTCCCAACATCGAGAGCAAGGTACGATTAAACCTCTCAGGCTGAGCATCACCTTGAGGGTGGTACGGAGTGGTACGTGATTTTCGAATCCCCAACAGAAGCAAGAGCTCTTTGATTAAATTACTCTCAAAGTCTCGCCCTTGGTCGGAATGGATCCTCCCAGGTAATCCATAATGTACAAAATACTTGTCCACTAAGATCTTGGCTACAGTGCGAGCTGTCTGATTCCTTGAGGGAAACGCCTGGGCGTACCGTGTAAAATGATCTGTGACTACCAAGATGTTACTTATTCCTTTTGAGTCGGGCTCAAGTGAGAGGAAATCAATGCAGACCAGATCCATCGGTCCATTGCTGGTAATTTGGTGCAAAGGAGCTGCTTTACTACATGGTGTCTTGCGAGTAATACACTCCCCACAATTCTTTATGTATTGTTCCACCTCGCAGGCCATTTTGGGCCAGTAGAATCTACTCCTGATGAGATCTGTGGTTCTTTCTACACCCAGATGACCCATGTCATCATGCAACAACCTGCACACATCCTCCCTGAATTCAGTAGGTAGGACAAGTTGGGAAACTTCTTCTCCAGAGGGTGTTTGACTGCAGCGGAAAAGCAAACCTTCTTTAATTAGAAGCCTATTCTTCTCACGTTTCATAAGCCACAGCTCAGAATTCACCTTTACCTCAGTAGGCCACGTCCCTTGCTTTAAAGCTTCAATTACTTTCCTCAGGACAACATCATTCTTCTGGGCTCTTGTCAAATCAGCTATGGATTTCTGCTCCAAGAAGTCACATTCCAGTTGAACAGGGAAAGCATACACATCAGGAATACACTCAGGTGAGGCTGCTAGTTGCTCTACATACCTAGGTGATTTGCTGAGCTTTAAGTCAACATGAACTTCCTGGCATATGGCCCTTACATCGGTCTCAGAGATGCTTTGCCAACCCTCTCTTATTTCCTCATCTGCCATATTACGGGACAGTAAATCTGCATCAGTATTGTTCTTGCCTGGTCTGTACAACACATCAAAGTCGTAGGTGGATAGTGCAGCCAGCCAACGATGTCCAGTGGCACTGATTTTAGCTGTCGTAAGAACGTACGTAAGTGGATTATTATCCGTACGTACTGTGAATCTAGCTCCATATAGGTAATCGTGGAATTTATCCACGACCGCCCATTTCAAAGCAAGAAATTCCAACTGGTGTATAGGATATTTCTGCTCTGAATTACTCAGTTTTCTACTAGCAAATGCCACAGGCTGCAGACCAGATGAATGCTCCTGATATAATACAGCACCTAGCCCTTTTAGACTGGCATCTACATGCAAAATGTAGGGTTTGCAGGGGTCTGCAAAAGCTAGGACTGGAGCATTAGTAAGACACTGAATTATCTGCTCAAAGGCATCAGAGCATGACTGGTTCCATCTGTCTCCGAAAGGCTCCGACTCTTTCAAGTAAGCCTTAGATCGATCTTTTTCCCCACTTTTTCCCTCGCTGGGTAGGGGCATAACCTTTCGTAAGCTCAGTAAGAGGTCGGACAATCGCAGCGTAGTTGGCTATGAACCTACGGTAATATCCGCAGAAGCCAAGAAAAGATCTCAAGGACTTAAGGTCTGTTGGTTGCGGCCATGTGCTGACTGCCTTGACCTTATCAGGGTCTGTTGCAACGCCTTCGGCAGAGACTATATGTCCAACATATTTGACCTTGGTCTGGCAGAATTGGCATTTGTCCAATGACACTTTTAGTCCCACTTGTGCTAGTCTGTCCAAGACTTTCAGAAGTCTTTCTTCATGCTCTTCCAATGACTTCCCAAAGACAATCAGGTCATCCAGGTATACAAGGACTTGAATCAGATTCATATCCCCCACAGCTTTTTCCATCAAGCGTTGGAAAGTCGCGGGTGCCCCAGTAATGCCCTGTGGCATACGCTCGAATTGATAGAATCCTAAGGGGCATATAAAAGCAGTTTTTTCCTTATCCTGTTCAGACATAGCTATTTGGTAATAACCACTTCTGAGGTCAAGGACGGAAAACCATCTACTCCCTGATAAACAGTCTAGTGCATCGTCAATGCGAGGAGTAGTATACTGGTCAGGCACTGTACGAGCATTAAGTGTGCGATAGTCGATGCACATTCTTACACTTCCATTTTTCTTTCGGGCGATAACAATAGGGGAGGCGTAGGGACTTCGTGATTCCTTGATGATGCCAGATTTCATAAGCTCTTGAATGTGTTTCCGAACATCATCAATATCCGCAGGAGCCAAACGCCTAGAGCGCTCCCGAAAAGGCCTAGAATCGGATAGCCGAATATGGTGTTCCACTCCTTTCGCCAAACCCACGTCCCACTCGTGTAGTGAAAACACAGAAGCTCTTTCCGACAATGCCTGCCTTAACCTCTGCTTCCATGTCTCAGGAATTGGGGAATCTCCAAAGTTAATGAGGTTTGTATCAAACTCTCCTGTCTTTGGGGTGGATATTACTGGTTCTGCAGAATACAAGTGACCAACCACTGTTCCTACTGGAATCACTGTGTCCTTCAGGGATTCATTGTGCATCAGTACTGGAAAATGGTGAACATCCATTTCAGAATGTGGCACTACCATGGGCTGCAGTAACACTCCAACTGGCAGAGTGGCATCTGGAGAAGCCTCTACCAACAGAACCTCTTCTCCTAATGGTTCATTTAACTCTACATTACAGATTGCCACACAATCCCCTCCAGGGGACAAGGATAAGGGGCCAGGACCAAGCCACCTTACACTGCCCACTCCTTCGTCTTCACCAGAGATCTTAGCAGGGTCACATGACAATTCTTCGGAAACTGAATCCACATTTATGCCCAATGTCTGTGCAATGTCCACTCCAGCACTTTCTCTACACAAACGAGCCAAACGCTTGAAAAGGTTAGCGTTGGTACCCAAAATAACTGGTGTTTGATCTGGACTACATGGTCCCGGGCAGATTAAAGGCCAAGACTGAAAGGGTTTCATGAGTTCCTGTGATTTTGGCAGGGAATTCAACATCTACCATCACATAACCCAAGTAAGGATAGCTGGACTCACTTAAACCCCAAATTGCCAAACCTGTGACTGGGTGAATTGGAACATCAGACAGATGCTGCTTGTACCACGCTTCGAAGATGATGGTTACTTGTGAACCACTGTCTAATAAGGAATCACATTCATGTCCGTTCACCTTTAGCTGAACAACAGACATTGGACCAACCAAGCCTTCTGGAAGGTGCCTTTGCTTTTGTATGTCTACAGCACTCCTTTTTACTGAACAGTTGGTTGTACTGGATGTTGGCTCAGATGAAAGCAAGTCTCTACTTTTGGCTTTTTTCAGTGACTGGATTAATCTTCGAACAACTTTTGCTTGGTTTTCAGCATTTCTGCATTTTGCGGCGAAGTGTCCACTTTCTCCACAGCGGTAGCAGTAATATTCCTCCGAATCACTGTACGTTGTTGGCTTATATGTACCAGGGAAATTTCTAGAAGTCTCCACAGGCAAGGAGGCCACAGAGGCAATAGGCTTTTTACTTTGAACTTTCTGCTGCAATCTTTTGACCTGTTTTTTCAGCGCAGTCACTTCAGGGTCTGGACAACTTTCAAAGGTTGTAGTTTTCATACTTGAACCAGCAGATGTCTCTTCTTTCACAGTTCCATGCTGGGTGGCTGCCATAGAAGCAAACATGGCTTTCAGTTCCTTTAACTCAGTTTTTAAAGCCTTGATTTCTGTCTGCTTATTGTCTACCTCTGCTTTAGCCTGGATCTTATGCACAGTGGAGTTTAGCTTAGCCCTTGATGCCTCATATTCTTCCTCACTGCGAATCTCACTCAACAACTCCAAAAAGGATGGAGGATTTTCCTTCCTTTCCCTCAGTTTAAGATTAACTAACATAAGATCAGCAGACACTGCTCCACGAAGTAACTGTTCCACTCTTACACGGTTTGCAGCTGCAACCGACAGACCACCTCGCTGTATGACTTTGGTCAATGCTTGTTCTAATCTTTTTAAAAAATCGGACAGTTTTTCCCTTGGCTGTTGCTGCATCAACCGAAAAGCAATATACAGCTCTTCCCCTGATTCAGCAGAACCAAAGGCACTTTCAATGGCCTCTAAACATCGTTCTGGCTTGAGATCAGCAGTAGTTACACGAGCAGCTTTTATTATTGACAAGGCTGGCCCTCGTAAACTCTCCATAATCCGACGTCTTTTTTCTTTGTCTGAGCAATCGCTTTCTTCAACCATAAGACGAGCTTGTTCTAGCCAATGTTCTAAAGGCTCTTCTCCGGCAGGAGTTGGCACAGTCCCAGAAAAAACACGGAGGCGGCGATAACTGCTGCTATCACTAACTGGTTTTTCTATTTTAGACAGCAGATCCCCCACGGCACGAATAATGGACTCAGCCGAGCCATCATGTGCACCCAACACATTCCTGAATGTTGCCATCATCCACAGCGGTAGATGAATGCTCTGTCCTAGAGGGAGCACTTGGGGATACTGGACTTTGTGTCACCATGACAATCGGCCAGGCTACAAGTCCGCCTGTGGGTAGTATGTCAGGAGGGACTTTAGAAAAGTCTACAACTTCTTTGCATTCACATAAAACAGTCAAACTATCCAGTTTACTGTTGTACATGCGTCCTCTCACACGCACTCGTCCCAGACATTTAACAGATTGGAGGGTGTCTTCTATTTGAGAAATTTCTACATCTTCAGGGACAATGACCATCAGCGCATGTGCCTCATTAAGCATTTCTCCTCGACACCATCCTTTAAGCTCATCCACCAGACCAGGATATATAGTGTAAGCAGTCATGGCCACACTGTGCTAACTAGATGAAGACGGAGACTTTGTTTGTTTCTTCTTTTACAACACAACTGTAATGGGGACACGCAAGGATCCCAGCGGTGCCTCCAATTTATGTAGCGCTTTTTTCCCTTTCCTATATAGATAGATAATGGTGCGCTCTGAGTTCGTATGAATAAACTTTGGTTTATCAACTATTGTGAGCTAAGTGTTATTTACTCACTTCAACTTGTTCTATGTAACTGTGTTTGTTACTTAGTTCCTTGGGTCCCTTAAACTTTAAAATAAATTCAAATAAAAATGAATTAGAATTTAACTTCTGTAAATAAATCAATTGTTTTACAAATCAATGAAATATCAATGTATATTTATATTTCCTTTTTAACTCAAATAATAATAAACTGAAAACACTCAAGTAGACTGTAAATAACAATTTACTGGATAAAAGGTAAAATGATCACGTTTCAGGATTTTTTTCCAAATGTAAAATAAAATTATTTAAATAAGCAATATGAATTTCACAAATTCACACAAATGAATAAAACAATAAAATCAAGTACACATTTCACATTCACTCTTTTTGTAAATGGATATTTGTTCCCCTCTGTTGTTATACTTCAAATTTGAGTCATCAAACTCTTACTCAAACTTAATAAATTCTTCAAACAAATACTAAGCCGGCAATATGAGCTCACACTTAACCTCAATCAATATGAAAGTTCGTTATTTTCACGTTGCAGGCCTGTTTGATGCTGGGGTACGTTGTGGTCAACAAATAAACAAACGACCGCTTCACTCAACACTGAGCAACAAAAAAATAAAATAAAAATACCTTGAACCATCCAATCAGAAGAGCGTGTTTCACCTCACGAGGTTAGATGTCCGTCAACTCACTATCGCGGGCGATTTCCTTAAGGCCAAAGGAATTCCGAGCACTCACGTTAGCTCACAAGTCATCTGTAATCATCCTCATCTGAAACTGCCACGAATCCTCATGCTGACGACTCGCCAACTAAACACCACAATCCATCCGAGCAAGATAGACACTGTTCAGTCTCTATAATTAGTCCATTCGCTGCATTAGTAAATGGAGGCTGGAATTAACACAACCAGAAATATTTGGAGGATAAATATTCTTACCCGTCTCTGTAGTATCAGTTTCTGTTCTCATTCCGACAACACCTTAACTACATAAACTATTGTAACACATTATAGCATTAGTTACACTATATATTTTGTGAAACAATATAGCACCAGATGATCGCACGCTCTTCTCCCTCGTGCTCTCCCAATTCTTCCTCGTTCAACTTTGCCCTCAATTATTCCCGCCCCCTTCACCTTAATCTAGAGCATAGATTGGACACCCAACGTGGACAAGTGAATATGATTGGATAAACAGAAGAAATATAAAAATACACTTCGTAAATTATTACACTGGGTTACAGACAATCTCAGGAAAAAAATTGTAACCATAGCTAATAACATTATAACACTTATCAATTCATTGTTACACTATGAATTGAAATGTGGTAATTAATTAATTGACAACAAGATATAATCTATTTACAATGCCATAAGGAATAATTATTTAATGCCTTATGCCTTTAAAACCATTTATATGCATTATACAAAAAGGCTAAGTTTTTTTTTTTTTTTTAATTGCCAGTCTACTGTTTTATAAGAGAAAACAAATTTAGAGTGCAAACAACAAGTAATGAACAAATGTCAGGGGGTTTACAGTGCATACCGTCGGGAAACACCGATATCACGTAACACGCACCACATTAAATTTACTTAACAAGGTAGGATTTAACTAGTAATGTCAGGGTTCATGAATTAATACCAGACCAATGCAGCACTCAAAAAAGACAATGCATGCACTAATAAAATGTCAAATGATAGTCAAATATACGGTTAGTCAGTTTGCTAAAACTACTGCATTAATGCTAAATGTGGATATGAATGATACATCTGCTGCACACCCAGGGTGCCTTTCGTATCCCTGTGCATGCTGGTCAAGTTCTAACATTATAGTAGAGGAACAATTATTTTTGGTAGGAGATGGTCAGTTGTCCATCTGTGCTGAGGTCAGAGCAGATTGAGGCGGCGCTGCATGAAGGCGTCAGGCGTGGCCTCTCCCTTCAGGCAGAAAAGGGAAGCGAAACGGGGCTGACGGCTGTGCCAGGCCTTCTTTCAGCTTCCTGTTGGGTTTAATTTAAGACAAGAGAGAGAAGTTGTCCTTCTTCATCATCTCCAATCTCTCCATCCATCACATAAATCCACATGGTCCTAACTGCCTTCAGCAACCATGCACGTGACCAAAATTCATGTTTTGTTTTTTTGACACTTGTGAGAGTTTGTTTCATGTGGTGCGCGCAACACAAATATAGGGTTTTAGCGCAGCAACAATTTCAGGAAAGGGAAAGGTTGTTAGAAGCACCTGTTAGATTTACTTGCCAATGCACTAGGTTTAATGGTGCCTGTTTGTCATTGGAAAATTAAAAAATGGTCCAATTTATACATATTTGTAGTGAGATGTAGAACATATAAGGTGGAATTACCGTCTTTATTTTAAGTTAATTTTATGTAGTAATATAGTGAGTAGACAACAGCCAAATTTAACTTACAGGCCCTTAATCGTTTGGCACCTTAATCAAGTTCAGTAAAACTATGGGCCGCATGAGTTTTGCTGGCGCACCTTTCATACTAACAAGCTTGGATTAGAATGTAATATCATTAAGGGTACAAGATGATTCTATCAAGCCGTTTTAGAGGTATTCTGCATCTCCATGTTACCCCAGCAGTTATAAATAAGCTTTTTCTTGATTGCTCTTTTTGCTTCCTTAGGAAAGACTGTTGTTTCATCTTTTAAAACTCAGGCGGAATTCTTTTGTGAATGCCTTAGGTTTCGTAAAAAAAAAAAATGTTGTCAATTCTGAGGTACAATACTGAAATCTGAAAAGCCCTGTGGGAGTTTGTGTATGGTGGATGCCGGATGGAGACTGCAAACACTAATACCATGTTTGATGAGCGATTTCTCTGGCAAACTGTCTCGCCTGTTGAATCCAGGTCGCCAGTAAAACGATTGTTTTGATCGTACGAGATGAATGAAAGTCATGTCAAAACTTTCTTTCAGTATCGTAAGCAAAAGTTGGTAAGAAACTGAAAACATAGCTGATGTTCATAGATATTACTTTGCTTTCTGTCGTGTTACGGAATTAGCCCTGAGGAGTCAAACTGAGATGAATCTCTAGAATCTCTGTGGAAGTTACAATGACTGAAAATTTCACCAAATTCGACTTCTCAACAGATGAGTCTATGACTTGTGTTCTAAAATGGGCAATGCTAAAGTGCCCTTCTACGAACGCAAATCTACCAAGAATCGTTTGTTTTGTTTAAAAAGCTTTGTGTTTGTCAATACGAAAAACCTTGGAAGAGTACATTGTAGAAATTGATTGCGTTGATGGTCTTGGGTTGAGGTATGAAAACTGCGAAGAGTCGATTTAATCCATTTAGTTTCCGAGATGAATAGTTCATATTAACGAAAACAAGAAATTACAGAGATATGGACAAGACGTGTCCAGGGGCTTTAAGTAATGTAACCCTAGTTCCCAGACGAGCGCTGCGTAGGAGAACGCTTGGAAAATGCCCTGGTTCCCCCACTCCTTCAACGTTGAAATCCATCTAGGGAATTCTGGGTCAGACATCCTGGCAGGAATGAATAGGAACAGGAAGTATCAAGGGCCTGTGCAAGTGAGGCGGACGAAGACTCGACAGCTTTTGCAAGAGAAGGAAGCGCTGCATGTGGATGCAGGACAAAGTATTGCAGAACGAGACTCATCAAGTGCGTTGTCGCACCTGAAGAGGAATACTCTAGCGTTACATTTACACTCCGGGCGATCGATGACCCCATCTCAGGAATACCCGGCATCGGCGAAAGCGTGTTTTGTGAACGAGTATTGCCACGCTTACAATAGAGGACACATCCTGCCCAGTGTGGCACACAGCAGACCAGGTAGGTGAGAGAAAATGAACTGCATTGGAGACAGGGTGGCCCCATCAAAAAGGTCAAGGCGTATAGAACCTGATGAAGGTCAAAGGGGGGGGAGAACCCATCCCTCAGCATTGCAAATATTGTGCATTGAGTACACCTGATGCGAAGGCCTTGGAGGCCGCCATACCTCTAGTGGAAGGAGCCCTTAACCCCAGTCGTGAGGGGGGACCAGAGGGGACTCATATTGAAAAAGTAGTGATAGATCCAATATCCACCTTCTGAAGGTCTGCGAGGATTCGCAGAGAGGAAGACAGCCCAATTCTGATTTATGAGGACCGTTATGCGAGAGCCACATAGCTGGTCGGACTCGTCCGACCTACAGGGTGTAACTCTGTAGGACGATATCTGTCCCTCAGTGGCTCGCACAACTAATTAAGCTTTCTCGGGTCAGGGTCTCGAAACGAGAGAGGGGGGACAGAATGCTGTAGAGAACTGGCATGGACAACAGGACGTGACGGAACACACTATGAGGGGGACATTCCCCGGCATGATCTACAGACAGTGTGCATCTCGCCATAACCGAGTTGCAGTAACAACGAGACATTAGATAGGGCCACGAACAGGCTGCAGGTCCCAGCTCTACATCAGGAGAGATGGCATAATAGAAAATACAGTATTACATTAACATGTGATCAGAATATCTCAGAAAGAAATCAATGTCTTCCGAGGGCTCACAATGGGTTGCTTTTGAGAAGGGGACCTCGCTAAAACCACAGCAAAATCTCAAGAACGAAAGATCTTGGGCCGACGTGGAAGGACTGGCTTCTTTTGGTAACCGGAGGAACATGTCTCTAAAGGGTTTCCACCCAAGGACTTGCTTGCCACATCAGATCAGAATTCAGAAAGACGCTTTATGCAAAGTATGCTGGCGCATACAAGGAAATCTTGTTTTTAGTGGGACATAAGCTTCCAACACAGAGACAAAAAAAGACAAATATTGCACAATATAACGAATCATAAATAAAAAATTGTATGAACAGTTGTGCTATAGGATGATAAGGAATAGGAATAGAGTGCGATGCATGGGATTGTACTAGGATGGGAGGGGTAAAGGTAACAATAAATATAAGGATATTGCACATTTTTATTTCATAAGGGGGAACATTTGTAACTGTTCTGAGGTAGATGCCTGGGGGAAGAACGTTCTGGTGCCTGGTCTGTCCTGGTATTTACGGCCTCTGAAAAGGCAGCCAGATGGCAAAAAGTTCAAAGGGGGATTTTGAAGGCCCTTTTCCCTTGGAGTATAACAGGTCTTGAATAGGTGTGCAGGGGAGCACCAAGATCGTACTTCTGATGTCTGATTTTGAAGTGACAATGCCTCACATCGCAAGGACAGTTATTGACGTATGTCACAGGACCAGTACTCCATGACGGGTAAAACCTGAGTCGTAATCTGTGTTCAGAGCCTCTATGGGCAGGTCAAAGCTTCCTCAGCTGGTCGAAAGGAATAGTACAACCTTGTTGGGTTTCTAACAATAGAGGAGTCATGTGAGTTGTACCCCACTTCAGGTCACCACCTGAGAGATGGGGTTCCCAGGAATCTGAATGGACGTTCCACTGCAGCCACCGTACGTCTATGATGGTGAGGGGGGGGAGTGCCGGGGGGTTTCTCTTGAAGGCAACTATCATCCCACTGTTTTGCGAATGTTTCCAGCTCAGGTTGTGTTAGACTGCCCCAGACAGCCAGTCTGTCAGATCTCACGGTCGTACGCAGACTGTCCCCGTCGGATGAGACTCGCATGACAGTAGTGTCATTTGCAAACTTCAGGGGCTTGACAACGAGGGTGTTTTGAGGTGCAGTGCGTTGCGGTGCTCTGTAGAGAGGGAGGACGAGCCATGTAGTTGGGGAATGAGAACACATCCCGAGGGGCGACCAGTATGGTAGAGCGGCTGTTGAAATGAAAATTTCCCAGTCTCACTAGCGGTGCCTATCTTCAGAACGCTGGTTGATCCCGACAGATAGCGCTAGGCAACAAGACTGTGCAGATTTGGTCGGGGGGCTAAACCTCCTGTTGGGACACGAGGCTTGTGGAAAAGCTTGAACAATAAGTCCATAAACAGGATCTCACATAAGTCCCTGTTTGTCCAGATGTTGCAGGATGAGGTGTAGCCTTATGTGTAGGCGATGGTCAGGATGGGGTGGGGGAAAGGTTTCAAATCTACAATAAAACTCTTGTGTCGTGGTCGTTATTCAAGTGTTGGTTCGGCCTCAGGCAGTGGGGTGGTGTATTGTAGTTGTGATGTCTCTCACCAAACCTTTGCTCACACTGAAGTTGCTGTCATGTGGAAGTGTAACGGATCCAACTTTCCAACCTTTTACAGCATGTGTGTCCTTTTAGCCCTCAGAATCCTCTGATCAGCCAGAATGGTGTGGTCACGCCCAGCTTCAGAACCAACTTCCAGCAGTAGACAAGCGGTCGAACACAGGGCATTGTAAAGCACAGCAGCGTTTTGTTGGTCCATCTTGTTGTACATCTTACTACGGTTTAGCCAGATTTAAGGATTTTTTGCCCGTAGGTAGGTGGAAATTAGATGACCAGGCCATGATCAGGACAGCCCCAAAGCTGCTTGTGGACAGAGAGTGAATAGCATTCTTATATTGTGAGGTGTAACCAGTGATCCTCTAGTAGGTGTTCGTCGCTCTGGTTGGGACATGTAACCATGTGCCTGTATGTGACAGTTCACGGGAGGATTGGCCTTGTTACTTAAGTCCCCAAGAATGATTAAACAGAGTCTGTGTGTTGTGTGTTCTGTGCACTTGCAAGGGATGTAAACACTCACAAGAATGAACGATTCGTGAGAAAACTCACCGCGGCGAATAGAATGGCTTGCGTAACAAAGAGACTTCTAGATCGAACAACATCTTCTTTAACAAGTTACCTCGTACACCACCATTCATTGATGTAAAAAAGAGCGTCCGCCGCTGCTAAATTCCCTGTGATTTGCGTTGCCGCTTGCTCTAAACAGCTGAAAGCTGGGAGATGGCGCAAACTGTCTGGAATGCGTCATTCAGCCCGAGTTTCCGTGGAGTAACAACAGCACAGCGAAGGCAGATACCGTTGGAGAAATCTTTAATTGTGGGAGACCGGAAAGGAGTTTGTCCGTTTTTGTTGGGTAGAGGTGGAGATTTGCCAGAAGGAACTAGGCAACAGCTGTGGTCGAAAATCCGCGTTCAAGTTTGAGAATAAGTGCGCCGGCTCGCATCCACCAGTTGATGTGCACCTGCGCGTCCTCGAGACGTTTGATCAGACGCCGTCTGCTCCACCGACATAAGTAGCATTTAAGTGGAGGGGGATAACCTGTGCAAATCTCTCTTGCAGACATTCCAGCAATGGCCAAATGGTGGCTGTCACAACAGGAAGTGAATAAATGCTACTTTGCAGCATCATTTCCTCATAGAGGAGCTCTGGATGGAGGATGGTCCAACGAAACGCCTCGTTGAGAGACCTGTGCTAGAGCGGCACCCCTCAGGGGCCAACCCACAGCTTCAACAACACCGGGAGGGGTGGACAGCTGGTGCCAGCCTGAGAGGGGAGATCCCGCAAATGGAATCTCCCATGGAGATTTTTGTGTAGAATTTTGATCATCTCGATGTGTTCGACCACTATCGCTACTGCTTAAAGATTTAGGGTTTTCAACCACTCGTCAGGGTAATTTAGTATGCAGATGCAGTGGAGGTCACAAAAGGAGCCAGAGCAGATCCACACCCTTGGTGAAAGTGCAATGTAAGAGTGCCGACTGAATGGAAGAACCCGATTATTGGTACCTTTGCCCCCAACAGCAAACCTCAGGAACCTTCCCGTGATTGAG
The DNA here is from genome assembly GCF_018340385.1 of Cyprinus carpio. Lineage (NCBI taxonomy): Eukaryota > Metazoa > Chordata > Actinopteri > Cypriniformes > Cyprinidae > Cyprinus > Cyprinus carpio. Next base: position 15,724,214 of record NC_056591.1, read on the forward strand.
GAAGGAGGATATAGGAAGATGTGTACTTCAGATCTATCATCACAACCAGTCCCCAGGACCTGATTTGGAGACACGGGCATGGTTTGACTGTGAGCAATTCGCACCTTGTGCAGCGACTGAATGGACTTAGTGGGTTCACAAATGCGATCTAAAACGGACAGAAACCCCCCGAACGTTCTTCTGAAAGGATGAATACCGGCTGTTATGAAACCGGACTCTCTGTCGAGCGGAGGGACAAGTCAGGACCTCTTAGCCCGAAGCCTTTCTTATTGAAAATGCCAGTCTCAGACCAGTCATCTCTTTTGAGACACTTAACCTTGAGAACGCACTCTCCTGCTGTATTCTTGGCCAGCGCTCGGTTTTTTGGACTTCACTGTGAGAGGAGCTGGTACAAGGTGGGGCTGATCCGGTCTATCAGCCAATTGAGCGTGGTGGAGGACGAATAGCGTTGAATAGCTGCTGGTGGTTTGGCCTCTCAGAAACGCCGGTCGAACGACTGTGTTAAAGGGGGGGGACCGAAACAGGCAGAAGGCACTAGCGGGTGGGTGCCAGGTGATGAAAGCCCACCATGTCCTTATCGTTTAAACTGGACAGGGTCAGCATAGATGTCTTTGCCATGGCACCATCAAGCTTGCTTTGGAGCTCCTGTCACGCCCTGCTTCTTGCCATTGTAGTGCTCTAGTCCTATGCACAACGACGATACACATATAATCGTATCAAGACACAACCAGTGCGCTTCCGGAATCCACAGAGAGTTCCCCGAAGGGGCCCACAAAGTAAGTATGTGACTATATGTGCCGTGATTTGTGCATTCTATTGGATTAAATAGAGTGGGGGTTTTCAAAATGGAACTGCAGAGCAGTAATGCCTGTAGGATAATCAGTTTACTTGATTGTAAATGAATGAGTGTGGAAGAGTTAAACGTTCGCTGTGCTCTTTTTTTGGTTTATTTTTTCGATCCAGCCTTGGGATCACCGACTTCATGCATATCTCGAGCATTGCTTTTTTTTTTACATTTATTCTTCATAAATCATTGAAGTTATTTAATAAAATTGTATTTATTTTTTATTTATTAACGAACTTACACATTTGAGAACGTTTTTTAAGTGTTCTTATAAAACAAACACCTTAATATTACACGGAAGAGTTTGAAAATGCGCAGACCTTTACATTTCGATAAGAATTCCACTCTCAATATAGTTAAAGCCAAGAGGGTGCAACAAAATGTAAGAAAACCTACATACAGCACAACGAGAACTTTATCTAACAGAAATGGATAACAAAAACTAATTATCAGAAACTAACAGAGATAAAAACGTACAATCACTTAAAAGAATATTGATATAAACACATTAAAAGTCGAGCATGGCATCACCAGTGTTCCCATATTGTGACTGACGATATTTATACCTTTTGAACAATTTTTAGCCCGATCTTTCATCCCGTGGTTTTTAGTTAGCACTCCTATTGTCATACAAAGGGGATACATGAGTGTACTATGGACCAGACACAACTACTGTACTGTTAGGTAATTGGTGGTGCTCCTTAATGTCTGGGTTGCTTCGGTGGAACACCGCTTGGAGGGGAAGGTTAGTGATCCTGAGACTCCTCGGTTATGTTGGATACGTACGCACTATCATAGAGCTTATATGGGACTCTGGACATCTGAGCCTTAAGATGCCTCCTGATCCCAGAACCGCAACAGATTCCTACACAAAGCATTACCCCCCATAAACTAGGCCTGTGAGTTAGAACTGAGGAAGAACAAACAGATACTGAAATCATGAATTAAACATAAAATAGGGTGCACACCGATGGACTCCTACTTTAGCCTCATCCATCTCATAGAGTATGAACTGTTTTCACATGTAGGAATCCTGTGTAAATTCAGGGTAAAATGCCCCTATTACAACCTCTTCATTATGAACCTTGGACCTGGGTGAGTACGTACAGGGCAGGAGCATGATGGGCTAATGAATGAGTGTGTGTGTGTGTCGTGTGTCTGGACCGTGTTGTGGTGTGTGGGTGTGTGTGGGTGTTGCGTTTTAACTATACTGGTGGGGGGGGTAGGGTTTCTTTGTCAAAAAAAAAAAAAATTATTTTGTCCTAATTCTTATTAATATAGTGAAACCTGCTGAAGACCAGTTAGTGAGCTGGACCACATTAGGTTAATAAAGTTTACAAATCGGTTTGACCAAATCATGTTTTCCATTTACAACTGAATTTTGCACAGGGTTTCTGTGAACATTAGTTTTGGTGGACTTAGGTTAAGACATCGAAATAATGGCATTGCTTGCCTGATACAAAAACAATTGGAAGTCCTATGAGATTCCTCATTATAGTGCACACAACTTTTGTGTGTGTATGTATGTGTGTGTGTGTTTTGGCAGGTGTGGAGGTTGCTTCGCAGTATACATACATGCCTACCACAACACACCCACACATTTATCCATATTATTTCTGTAAAGATGACAGCTAGCCTCCATCTGCGCCCCACAACCCCTTTCCCCCTTGGGGATTTCCTGTGGCATCCATCAGGTTCGACCACGATAAGTCCATTTAATGTAATGCTAGCACAATTCTCACCCTAGAATATCACAACGATCATAGATCCAAATATCACCAAATTGTATTACATGTATATTGCTGACTTGTGTGTGTGGTGCTGTGTGTGTGGGTATGTGTAATATCTTATGCTGTATATTGCTCAAGTATGATCTGATGTGTGTTGTGTGAGACAAGAGGCAGAGAGAAAGAGACATAATGTAGAGCCTCATCACTCTCTATTTGAGCAGAATTCACACATTACATCCTCACGTACAGTAACACCTGTGTAAGGTGTATGTCCTTGCGTTAGCTGATTGGAGTCACACTGGTGTGTGTACGTGATGTGTGTGTGTGTGCTGTGGGCGTGTGTGTATGTGTGAGCCTTGAGAGATAGGAGAGAGATAGTGTGTGCGAGGGCTCTCTATAAACATAGACATGCATTGAGTAAGTCATTGGTAGTGAGTGTGCAGTGTGTGTCTTATGTGTGTAATTGCCTATTCCGCTTTCATGCGCGACTCGTTCCAGCATATTATGGCGTTAATGCAGACATAGTCTGAAGTAATCTGGAATTGTAATTTGTAAGTTGCTATTCCTTAAGTAAAGCTACATTGTAGAAGTAGCTACGTTTGGAAAAACGAATGACCGTCACTCATGTGGGAATGAGTGAAATCAGTCTCATTGTATTCTGTATGCATTTCAATATAAGAACAAATATAAAATTATTTTAGTATCGCATATAAGAAAAGTTATTTGGAAACTGGATAAATTTTACTCTAAGATAATGCAAAAAAATGATTGCACACAGCAACATGAGATTACCTTTTTATAGGTTCATCTTACCATAAGAGCATATTTTGAGCAAAACTGATTCTGCAGTTTTTCTGTACAATATTGAATGTTGACAAATAAATATTTATCTGCTCATGACACCAGTGGAGGTTTTTGATGATGGCATGAACCTAAATAAAATATAAGTAAATAAATGATCAAATATAAAATAATAAAAGAAATACAATGCAAGAACACACACAAAAACTAGAAATCCGTTAGATTACTTTTAAAACTGTCGGAGAAGTGTGAGGCTCAGTGGTGACTTCACAACCCAGCTCAATTGATGATTTTATGGTTAAGCTCATATTAAAAGGAAAATGTGTGTAATTAATATGTACAAGTGAATATTTTCCTCTGTGTTGATTGCCGTCGGTTTCGTAATACAGTATAGGGTGAGGTTCCATGTCAAGTGACTATAAACAGCAGGCCCTTTAGACCTAATCTGTTGCTTAGCCACTCCTCAGAGAACTTTCTCTACCCGCTTTCAGATTGGTGACAGAAAAAGCACAAAGAACACCGTAAGACAGTATTAAATTGCTCAGGGCAATACATTTGAAGCTTTTTTTCATTAAAAAAAAATAGAGAAAAGGAAAAAAGAACACCACAAAGCTCATACATGTTCGCAGGTTGGCTGAATGCTATGGCTAGTCTTGTTCACTATGCCGGATTTACCAAACTGACTCACCCTGTTCACTAAAAGCAAAAAAATGGAAAATATGAGTCTTGAACCTTTTTAAAGTTTATTAGTCATGGCTTCACAAGCGCAAGGAGCAAAGGTTAAACTGTACAGTAAGTGGAACAACAAGGGCCACAAGTCTTATGGTTGAGTTTCTTAAATATGGTGACGGTTTTATGAAATGATGACCGGATATGACAGGACAGATTAGAGAGAGAGAACACTAGAGTAGGGTGGGGATGGGGGTGGGGGAAGTGTGAGTAGACAGAAAGGGTGAGGAGACAAAGAAAATGTGGGAAAGAGAGACTGTGTGCATTATCACAGCAAAGTTTTCAGCAAAGATCTTAGCATTGAAAGATTTTGTATGACCAGTTAGGAAAAAATGGCTTGGATTTCCAAGAGCAAATGTCCTCTTATTATTTGGCAAAAACTGACCACGAAGCATGCCAAAAAACATAAAACACGGAATGCATAAGACAGTTCTTATTATAATCAACTGAATCTTTCACATTGCAATGTGTGCACATTTTTAACTATGCAACACCTGCAGAAAAAACCTTCAGCAGTGTTATCATCATATCTGTTTTTGCATTGCAATGTAGCATATGTTGTTCTATTTACTGTCTGTATTTTGTTTCTATAACGTTAGGACCCCATTATTTGTTAATGTGTTGAGTGGGATTGTTGACATACTGTGTTTCTGTAGGTTTGGGAGAGTGTTCTGCTATCTCATGCTCGGTCATGTTTGTGTGAGACGCTTCTTTCCCTCAGAGATCTGATAGATTAAACTCGTCATTGCCAGCAGGCTGCAGTCCCTTGGCTTGAAATCACTCTCATAAAATTTTGAAAAGAGATTCTGGCATTAAATGTGCCTCTAATTTACAATCTTGTGCACATCAGTTAACTCATATTAGTGAGAATCATGTCAGTTTGTACAATCTAAAATGTGAAATACTGTTTATGTTACCTTCTGTTTAATTATGATGCCTCAAATATTTTGTATCTTTTTTTCAGAAAGTATTGTCTTGTTACATGTTGATGCTTAGAGTCTTGTTACATGTTGATGCTATTTGAACCATGTAATGCACTTTGTTTGTTTTCATAAATTCCCATTTTAGTTTGATTTTAAATAAGAATGATGTAATACTGTACTTTTCAGCCTGGTAGAGTGTTTATTTCCATTCCTTAAAGGGATATTTCATCCAAAAATGAAATTTTTGTCATCATTTTCTCATCCTTGTGTTGTTAAAAAAACTCTTTTACTTTCTTTCTTCTGTGGATATTTTAAAACGTGTTTGTCCATGCAATGAAATTAATTTGAAAGTCAAACTTACTTCCACTATATGGAAAAAAAACCCTGTGTGTACTGATGTAATTATTTCAGTATAAGCTAAATAGTTCACAAGCTAACCCTACCTGTTAATTATTGAAGCTTGCCTGTGTGTGTGTTTGTGTGTGTGTGTGTGTGATTGTGTGTGTGTGCTTGTGTGTGGTTTGTGTGTGTGTGCGTGTGTGTGTGTGTGGTTTGTGTGACCTTACCAATCAATATGGGTCTTTATGTGTTAGGTGACCCGACTTATCAAAGAGGGGGTGCTATAAGAGAGTGTGTGTGCTCTCAGCTTATCAAAATGCCCTCACGTCTGCCAAATAGTATCTCATATGCATGTTAAGAGCAGGTCTTATCTTACTCAGCTCTACCTTTGCACCTAGTGTCACTGGTTGCGTCCTGTTTGTTTGAAGCCCATATCTGCCTTCACAGTCATCTCTCTCTCTCTCCACACACAAACACACTCGCTGTCTCTCTCTGTCTGTCTTGATTCTGGATTGAAGTGATACTGGCCAGCTTGCTATTGATCTGGAGTTTTTTTTGGATTGATTGTGAATTGGTTATTGCACATGCAAGTCAAAAAAATAAATAAATAAATAAAAATTTCTTGAGACTAACATGTCTTTATTTTTACGTAATTTTTAAAGGATCACAGATGTATAAATGGCCACCTTGTGTGCATTGTTTGCTGCTTACTTCTGTGAATGTATCCAACGTCGTTATTAATTCACATCAATCTCCTTAACAATGGCAGACTTTAAAAATGCACAAATATGTAGAGCCATTGAGGTGTGCCAGAATTACGCTTTAGGGGGAGCAAAAGGTCCAATGTGTGGACGTCTGGAACACAGTGCTTTTCTTTCTAAAAAGCCTGAGTTTTCCATTGGCATCTGGTGTTAGTATGGGCATGACATAAACACACTGCTGGGAAATAAAAAGTATTTATGAAAAAAGCAGCTTTAAAAATCATGGTAGAGAGAAATAAAGCCTGAGATTAAGGGCCTCGGGAAAGTGTGTGTAAACCAAAATAAATGAATAAATAAATAAAATGTTAAAATGTCAAAGTTACTTTTAAATTGAAAGATTTTTATATTATCCATGAGCTCCTTTTTTAAATCAAAATCATTTAATTAACCAAAAATTATCTGATATTTTAATTAAAACTATATGGCTGGATCACATCTGTTCAAAATGAACAATCATGCATGTATGCTTTGTAAATATGTGTCCAGTCTGAGGCGGTGGGCTTTTTTCCAGCACTCTCGGTTCCTCAAAGTTCTTCCTTATCTACATCTTCAAGTTTTTCCTTGCTACTGTCACATGGAAGAAAAACAGGGGCCGTAAAGCTATGTTGGGACTAAATATAAATTGAAAAGTGCGATATATATATGTTGTGTGTGTGTGTGTGTGTGTGTGTGTGTATGTGTGGTGTTGTGGGTGTGTGTGTTGTTTGTGTTTAGATGCAGGGTAATTTATAGACCTGAAACTAAACTTGTCCTCAAAAATGGTATGCTTGTGTTCTTCTCTTTTTCTGTAAGAAAGACAGAGTTGTGCAGTACACCGCGCACCCTGCCAACACTAATATTTTCATCTCTCTTCTCTGTCTTTACCTGTCAGCACAGATCTTTCAGCTCTATCTTTTAATTTTACACACACACTTCAATTCTATCAGTTAAATGTCTAACATTTACGTGTAGTAATAAGCCAGCTGAGCCAACAGCCCTTCTCCAGGTTTTGTTCTGTTTTCCCCCTGTGGAGACATGCTCAGAATTTAGGACTAGATATCTTTATCATTTGGTTGTAGCACAGAATGTACTGTTTGATTTTAGTCATTGTATGCTTTGGTGACAAGATGATTACAAATATTGAAATACTTTGGATGAATAAGCATGACACCTCCAAAATGGTAGTTTTTAACATTTTCTTTTCATTGTGAAAAAAAAGAATAGGCCTATACACTAAATACCATCAATAGTTTAAGAGGGGTAATTTAATTCAGCAAGGATAGATTAAATTAATCAAAGTGAAAGTAAAGACATTTATAATGTCACAAAAGATAAATAAATGCTGTTATTTTGAACATTCTGTTAATCCAATAATCCTGACTAATACGGTTTCCACAAAAGTAATAAGCCCTTGACAATAATACTAAGAAAAGTTTCTTTAGCATATTAGATGATTTCTGACACCGTGATCATGTGACACTGAAGACTGAGTAATGCCTGCTGAAAATTCGGCTTTGTCCTTACAGGAGTAAATTACATTTTAAGATATCTATACATAAACAGATATTTACAATTTTTCAATATTACCCTTTTTTACTGTATTTTTGATCAAATAAATGCTGAGCATAAGAGACTTAAAAAATATAAATAAATAAATAAAAATTACAGACCCCAAATTTTGAAACACTAGTGTGTGTATTTTGGTGGTTTTGGTCCATGAAAAGTCATTTACAGCCTAGCAAAACAACTACTTCAACTGTAACCATTTCTCTTTTTAGTGCATTTTTCAGTTTTAAAAACACTTTCCCCTGTTTATTCTTGTGGTAAAGCAGTGCAACAGCCGATTCCAAGACAAATGTTCCTTGAAGAATGTAATGGATAATATTACACAAGCTGAATTTTTTTAAACATTTTATTAAAAATACTGTTATTAAGTTTTTTTATTTTTAGAAGGATTTGTGGAATTTGATGAGTAAACTGAACGAAATGTAGAACAGCACAGTCAGATGATGGATTAAAGTGTGTGATCAGTGGTGTAAAACTGGTGTGGATGGGTGTGTGGTTTCGTCTGGGAAGTGTTTATTATCGACTGTGAGTAGAGAGGGTTCAGTGGAACACTAATGGATTGTACTAGAGAGGCTATGTACAGGACAAAACAAGTCAGAGCAAAATAATAGAGAAACGGTTTTTTTTCTTGAAGTCAGAATGATGAAATAGGAGCCATTATTCTCCTCACTGTTATTCTCCCACCGAAGTGATGACATGAAAACTGAACACCCTCATACACCCCAAACATCTGCCAACCTCCTACATCAATTCCCCATTCTTAACCAGTCTAACAGGTCGAAGTTAAAATGAACTCTTGCAGAAAGACAGAAAAGACCATCCTTCCACACACAAACACTGCATTAATCAAAACCTTTATCACATCTAAGAATCAGAGACATCTTTGTATCAACTGTACCTTTGTTCTAACCACCTATTAAAGTACAGCATTAACCTGATGAGAATTCAAAATCAGTTAGATTCAATTCAATTTGATTTCTTTCTTTCTTTCTTTTTTTTTCTATTTTTTTACTTTTCACAATAAATGTTTCAAAGTAGTTGTACGGAACATATGTATGTATTTATTTTTGGCAGTGTATGATAGCTATATTTAATACAGTAACACAGCTTTTTACTCTATATTTGAAACTGAAATGGTAAACTTCGTTTTTAGAAGCCAGTATGTCATAGCACATGTGGCAGTGACCCTTTAACCTACTTAGCAATTGATAGCACAGCTTCTCAACTTAAATGTGTGAGTCTTAAAGGTACAGAAGCCAAAAAGTGTGTTTAATTTGAATGGTGTGAAAATTAGTTAAAAAACTAATGACTAAGCTCAGGAAAAGTAATAAATAATAAGGATGATGATGATGATGATGATGATGATGATTGAAAGAAAACATAATTTTCCTCAAGGGGATCTGTGCTTTAGTCTCTATGGCCACAAATTCAGGTCTTTTTAACATTTAATCCAACTTATTCCGGCCTACACCTTTACCATAACTGTAGTTTATTCACTTTATATCCAAATGTGCACCTCTATTTTAATGAGACTGGCCTGTTTTTCATATAAAATATTATTTAGTATACAGTATTCTACATATAGTGGAAATTTAACAAATATTTGTTTTGTAAGCCCTTAAAAATATGCACAGTCCTTGAAGAAAGCTAAACCTATGTGTGCATACACACATACACATGCACACATGTACACACACATACATGGGTCCAATACTGAACTCACTCAATAACTCTTCTGAAAGAGTCCAGAGAGAAAGAATGAACTTTTGCACTATACATCATTGAGAGCTGCTTGAAATCTCTTAATGGGTTGCACTAATTTGATTGCTACCAGCACATTCCCCAGAGACACAGGGGGAACAGAATAGTCCCTGAGTGATTTGTTGCTTTTCTGCATTCTGGAGCTCAGATAATAATTCTGTCCAAAAATCATAACTCAAACTATAAGTTGGGAGGGGGCAGAAAGAGGTAAAGAGAAAGAGGGAGAAAAAGACAGAAGTGGAGTGAAAAATATATACATAGAGAGAAACGGAAGTGGGGATGTGGAGGAGTATGTTAGCTAGAGGGAGTTTTCTTTCAACACTGTTTCTTAATGTTGAGTTTTGAACCTTAGAGAGTCAACAATGAACCTCATTCAGCCCCCCAGCAATTCTATACCAGGAGCTTTCTCTCACTCTCTCTCTCTCTCTTTTGTCTACTAGAAAGCAATAAAAGCGAATTAATCATAATTAGGAAGAGGGTTCATTAATGTTCATAGTTTTAGAACCATGAGCACTTTATACATGAAAAAATCACAGTTTGAATTAGCAAGGCAGCAACTGCACCCAGACTCAAATTAAACTGATTCATTTTTTACCTCAGAGAGTTTAAAATGTGTACAGCTTGTGTAAAATGGTTATATAATGATTTGGTTATAGTCACTTTGTCATGTTGGACACAGTATATAAACATGTTTTATACACAGTTGTATAAAAGATTTTAAAGTGAGCTGGCATTAAATGGGAAGAAGTTGAAACCCACGCAGACAATCGCTATCAGTGGAATTTGCTTGCTGCCCAATGTGCCCTGTAGCACGGATGGACCTAAGAGAGAGTCACTGTTGTCATGTTTGATTTGCCATGTTGTGTCAGGACCGTAGTTTTGAATCAATATTTTAATCAGCTTTAATGTAGAATTAATGAAGAACTTGAAATGGAATGGAAGTGTTCAGTGCAGTTTCACAATCTTTAATGTTTATGCTATCATGAAGGGATTTCGATCAGAATTGATTATTTGTGCTTGCAATTTTTATTGCAACAGGAGATTTTACAGTACTTCTTCTTTATGCACTTCAGTCTGTCAATAGCAGCACCTGTCAATTGGCATTCTGGAATCAAGGCTATGACTGCAGGTTCAGCATATTGCTCCATGAATAATTACACTTTTGGAGTGACAACATAATTCAAGCATCTAAGTGATCCAGTATGGCACAAAGTTAGCACATTTGACTTGGGGTGTTCAGTTTTCATCCGGCGTACCAATATGTTTATTTGAATAGGCTAAAGTGTTTTTGTTTGCACTGAAACAAAGAGTTTCATTTCATGAAGCTGTACTTGCAACACAATTTCAATTTTTGTTGTATTGAGAAACTTGGGGTATGGCACCGGTGAATCCCACATGATTTTTAGTCACTGAATTGCCAAACTTAGTTTAAAGATTTATAGATCTGACCATCTATCAGACCTGTGTCTAAATTTCATTGTATGATGGTCTCTCAAAAGAAAAACTTTAATAAAACAATATACATATATGTCATACTGCAGAACAGTATGATACAAAAAAAGTTTGCAAGCACTGGAGTTTTTTTTTTTTTTTCATTTCACACATTTAATCCAACACTGGGCAACCTAAATCATTGCTCTTAAAAGGGTTTCCTTTTTTCTCCCAGGATTCAGTCATAATGTTAGCAAAATAATTACAATGAATGATTTTGACAGCATAACATTCATCACATAACCTCATCATATTGCATGGTTAATTCAATTATCATCTTGTAACTATTATCATACTGTTCTATTCATAGCCCATATCTTCAGATGAAACAAAGTGTTCAACGTTTCATTATGTTTTCATGTCAGTTTTTTAAAAAGCTGATTTCACATGAAAGGATATCTTCTAAAATGTATAAACTGATTTAATAAAATGAATTATTGTTTGTTTCTTTGTCTTATACAATATTTTTTTAGAAGTAACAGACATTTTGAGAAATAGTTTTTGCCATTTAGTAGAGATATTATCTGTATATCTCACACTATATTGAGAGTTTAAAGTTTGTTTGGAGAATTTGTATGTGTCAATTTTTACTTTCTCTGAAAGTAATGAAAAGTAATTTCCTGTTCTGCAGAAATACATCCGTTCTGATCATTAAGTTTATTTGACACAAAAAGTAGCAATTCACTGTTACAACTTTCTTTGTCAAGAATAATACAATAAAGTTAAAATAACTTATTTCCATTGTGGTCCTTGCTTTAAAAAACAACAACAAAAGTTGTACTGTTTACATGGCTACACATTTAGGGTGAACTCAAGAAGTCTTTTTGTTTGATAATTTAAGTATTAATTCATCTATTAAAGTATTCATTCATCTCTATATTGAAATTTAGCAGGTTGCAGCTAAACAAAAAGGAGTTTTCATCATTTAAAGTTTTATAACACATTGTGCTGACATCATTGCTCTTAGAGCGTTAACAGTGCATCACAGAGTGACACATCCAGCTGTTTTTTATTGTGTGTAATTTTATAAACATATTGTCTCATAATCAGGGCAGTATGTGGGGGTGTATGAGAGTAAGCAGTGTGTTCTACTCTGTGTTTGAGACGTAACTGTGTGTGTGTTCTGATGCCTGCTGTGAGCATGGATAGGCTTTATGTGTTGGGCAATGTTTGTGTATTGTGTGTTGATGCTGAACACTATGAGTGTTTGTAGATTTGCAGGGAATGATTAAGAGCTGTAATCATTGGCTGACATTACAGGATGTCAGTGCTGTGAGTGAGGTTGGCATTGAGTATAAAAGCTGTCCATAGTGGTTGTGCATTTGTGTTTAGACACTTTTCTTGACACTATTGTCCTACACACACACACACACACACACACACACACACACACACACACACACACACACACACACACACACACACACACACACACACACACACACACACACACACACACACACACACACACATAGTCAAAAAGAACCAGCACTTCACTTTAATCACACCAGCTGTAATTCCACCAGGGCCGTTTTCTCTGAGGAGAGGAAGGAAACAAGTCCTCCTTTAAAAATTGGATGAAAAAATTATCAACAGTGCAAAATACTGCAAAACAAATATTTGGAAATATGAGATTTTATGCAAACCACTAATTTTTCCAAATTAACACTGTCCAGCTGTGTATAGAGGTTCAGAAGGACACTGATGTTTTTCTTGAATATGAGCTCATTATGTTCTCATTGAGCTCCTAAATTGTGGAGAAAATGTATCCTATAGCCAACATAGCTCTTTATAGATGATGCCGTGCAAATGATAGTTTAATGGGATCCTTTAATCCAGGGACTGTGTAAATGTCAAATACAACTGGAATTTACTAGGCTAAAATAAAACTCCAGACTATTCAGAGTAAGGCCACTTGCACACCCCTGTTTCATCTGCATGCTGTAAACCAAAGGATATCCCAGCATCTCATGGAGACCATTTACAGTGCAATCACACCTCATCAAGTGATGTCATGCTTTAGAAAATGGGATCTTCCAGTCTGGAGTCCCGAGTGAGTTTGATACCCAATTGGGGACATGCTGTGTCACATTGGAAACAAACAAACTCAGGATTCACAGCGTGTGGGTATGACCAAACACCATATGGGTAATATGAAGTCATTTGATACCAAAATATCCTCTGACACAGATACTCATGTGGTCATCACACCCCCTCTTCCTTACAGTGTTGGTTGTCAGTAATACAGATGTCAGGGTGAATATGTAAGATTCTTAATTGACAGCTCTGGGATTTTACAGCATTAGTGTGATTTCATTATGCTTCGAATGTACAGAAACAAGACCCGAAGACAAATCTCAAAATTCAGTAATGGATATTTCTTCAATTTCCTCAGGCACATTTTTTGTTTTTTTTAGAAAGTAACTCTTTTCACACTATTTCACTAGTTCAGTTTCTCTACTAATAGTGTCCATCAGTCTATATACATCCATCACTGATGAATGTTATAGTCATTTTTACCACACCACCAATTTCAGTATGTATTTTAATAGCATTCTAATGGGAAATAACGTTTAACATTTCTGAATTAAAATGGCTGACCAGTATGTATTTTAATAGCATTCTAATGGGAAATAACGTTTAACATTTCTGAATTAAAATGGCTGACACATTTGTCTTGCTATAATTTGTGATTTAGTTTGGCTTTTATGTTTTTATTTGTGTGGCTGATTTGTCTTTATGAGGCTTTTTAATTGTATACTTTTTACACACATTTATATTTTTTAAAATCAATTAAATATTTTCACATACTTTGAGATTAATTGATAAATGGATTTACATACAGTAAGTATTAAGGCTTCAGGTAAGTGTTTATTTATTTATTTTTAAATCTTGTACTCTGAAGATTAGGTTCTATTGGATGAGCTCATAAAAGATATGATGCCCCCACAGTATAATAATCGGATACTGAGCTTGAGTATGTAAACAGTAGAGCTTTGGGTTGGGGAGTGACCTGCTGATGTCCATCAGGACCGAATGTGTCATGGTCATGAGGCTGTCATCAACAACAGAGTTTGTTTTAAAGCAGCTTGATCGTTGCTTGTTCTATAAAATAACTGTAACTCTTCCTTAATCGCTTAAACACATTTCAGAGTGAACAAACCTAATCCCCAGCTTCTGTTTCCTAACTTATACATCTTATCTTTTCTGTTTCTCTCTGATGAATGTTGCTGGTTATGATATAGAGATATCTATAAACTCCTCCCTTATGTTTTTCTGGACTTCATCTTCCATGAAAACATAACAAAAAGAGAGAGATATTTTCAGTTACTATAAGATAAAGTAGAGAGGAACGATGAAACGTTTGCAAACACAAAAACATAAATGTAGGCTTACCATTACTTTGTAAACGGAATACACAGAAAAGGAGTAGCAGGAACTGGAGGTCATCGATGGTAGTTTGGTTGACCTGTGAGACATCTAAGAGGAAATCTCTGAGTGAGATCAGTAGTCTTGCACTACTCACACTGAATCAGAAACACACACAGGAGCATGGATGCCTCTGGCCTACACACGACACAAGCACACAGAGAACAGACAGAAAAAAAGGTGAGCAGACGGAAGCAGTAACACTTTAAAATTATAAGGTTAAATTCATTTGCATTAGCCAATGCATTAGATATCATTATAACAATAACAATGAACAACAGTATTAATTTTACAGCATTTATGAATCTAGATTAGTTCATAAACACACAGTGCTAAAATATCTATGCCTGTGTTCCACATAAGATTATTATTTTTTTTTTTTGTCAACTATCCCTTTAAGGCATACAGTATGTACTTCTTTATTGACCCCTCTGGGATCTGCACTAAGAAGTATGCACTGTGTGTTTTGGTGTGTCAGCATTTCTGATTAACTGCTCTATAATCAAGAGCTTGTCTGTACAGATGCCACTGCTTTCTAATAAGGGGAAAAAAAAAAGAGCAGAAGTGTTTCCTATGGATATGCTCGTCGTTCAATAGATTTTTAGTGCTCACTATATGTGATTCACTTGTACATAAATTAAAGAGTCAATCAAAGTTAGGGCGAAGGGCATGTTAACAATCTGCCTTAATCACTTCTGCATTACTATACACCACACACGACACTTTTAGTGGATATATGACTACTATAAAATTAATGGCAGCCATTTGCTGCCAAAGTTTGCCATTGTATCGCCGCCTGTCAGAACACATTCTCTTTTTCTCATGTCATTTGTCCTCAAGGAAAGCTTTGTGAACTTCATTCCATGACAGCGGCTTTTGATCACTGCAAACAATTGGATTTGGATTGGACTGGATTTTTCCATCGGTTGAGGAGAAGGGAGGGGAAGGACAAAGTTCTTTCTTCGATTGCGCCTCGACCCGCTTACAGTATGTTGCTGACCTCGATCCGGTGCCAGGCTTCCTGTGCCTGCACATGGCACAAAGTAGGTGTTGTACAGTGGGTACGCACAGATGCTAAGAGTCTTATGGACTTGGTGATACTTTGATGAAGATTTGAAGGGCATTTTGGTGCACTACAACACAGTGACATAACAAGCCCTAGTTTACTGGATTGTCTAATACATCACAATTTCCCATTTGTTCAGGGTTTGAAGTGTACTGATGTTAGCAGAAACTTTGTTTGAGATGCCTTTTTTAAACAATTTCAACATGGAAAAAAAGGCAGGTGTTGAAATAAAATAAACCTTTTCTGTTTTTATTTTTTTTTCCAAATATAAAGAAGTTAAAATTTCAATTTAAAATTTAGTTTATCTTCAGTTTTAACTTAAATAACAAACTAAAACTGAAATAAGAATTAATCAAATACTTTAAAATTAAAGTGAAAACAGAAATGATTTAAACAAAAACTATAGTATCTTAGTGATACAATAATACCACTGGTTCCTGTTGATGCCTATTTATGATTTTTGTAAATTATAAATGCCCTAATATCGATCATTTAATGACAGTTTCTACGCTTTCAAAATCACTTTTCACAGGCTGAGTGACAACATGCCAATGTTTCAAAACCCAAGACAGTTGTATATGTTCCTGGACTGAATGTTGCAAGGGCATTATTGCTTAGGTTTGGCAGTTAACCAGGATAATTGCTAACATATATTCCATGCATTTCTCACTTTAGAATTGATCATATTTTAACTGAATGAATGAGTGAATAGAAGTATAACATAAGGCCAAAATAAAGTTCAGGAAACCATTAAAATGCACCTTAACATTAAAAAACAAAACAAACAAACATCTGAACCTCTTAATCACTTTAAATTGGAATGTTGGCATGTTATGTACCTGTGTTTTTTGTTCATCTGTCCATAAAAACACAAGCATATGACAACATGCCTAGTGATGCCACAGTTTGTGTTAGCAGGGTTTGCATTCGTGTAAAGGGTGCATAAACTTTGATACCTCAGTTTGAGTACTCAGACCAAGCTTTTAATTAATACGGCAAAGCATCACCCATTAACTACCATTCATCTTTATGTCTTGACAGCATAATAAGAGGACATGGCCTTTGTGTCTAACATCAGTGTGCTTCTGGTTTCTTTATAAGTGTGGTAGAACATACACTATGTTCTGTTTTTATTGATTATGTCACTCCAAAAGAGATTAAACATTTTGATTTGAGCACTGAGGCGTGCTCTGAGTTATTTGTTTTTCAAACAGACTCGAATGGATAATTATGGTTCAACCAAAGTATATTTTTGTTATGCACATCATGTAAACCGAGAGATTATTACAAACCAAACCACAGATCTAATGTGATTTAGATCCACTGCAACATGTAGCAGTAGGAAAACATGTTCGCAATGATGTGTGAAGAAGAGACAGCAGAGGAATGTTAGGCCTCTAGTGACAGCCTTCATATACATTTCAAAGCAAAACCTTTAACATATTTGGGTGGCTGTAATTGTTGTCAAAGAGTTGAAGCAACAGCTTTGGACACATGCATACTGTATGCTTCAGGTTTGTGAGCGCTTTGGGGATTTTACTGTATTTCATGTCAGTCTCATAGCAGCATTGAAGCGAAGTACAACTCTGGACTCCATCAGGGGCCAAGTTGGTGAAATGGTGTTATCAGCTTTTAAACTCATGGGAATACACAAAAACACACTGCCATCCATTAAACTTCTGATCAGAGGTTGAAAACCGCAGTCATGATGGCTAACACTATAAGATTTCACACTGGTTTTGCAATGCTGTAAATATCGTCTTTAGCTCTTTTACACCTTGTCGAAAAGTAACACAAGAATTTGCTTGTAGTTTTAGATGTATAAACAAAACACTAGAAGCATGAGCTGTACTGTGTCAAATCAATCATTTTCACACTGTTAGCATCACTAAACCAGAGTTTCCAGAAGATACTCTCTGTCTTCCATTGGTTAACAAAATTGTTAGTCCCGCCCCCAAACTCAAACCATTGGTTGAGCCAGTGTTGCTGTGTATGAATGATTGGGATGTTCAGTAAAACAAATAACTTTCCTGTTTTCAGAAGTAAAACAAGCATGTAAAGTATGTCAGAAAATAGAACTCGGAATTCATTTACTGTTGGCGACATCTGCCTCTTTAGTCAGCATAAAATTAAAGTTCACCCTATTTATTTTCTAAATGCATGTTGTAAGTTTTATTATGAAAGATAATAAGCCCCGCCTCTGCAAGCTTGTGTTCATCTGCCTCCACTTTTGAATGCAATGCTCACGTTTCAACATTCAATCAACAACCGAAGTCCCTACCCTATACATTTAGTATTTTTTTTAATAATCCGTGTATATGTTTTTTTATATATATATATATATATATATATATATATACATACAGTATATGTGTGTGTGTGTATATATGTTATATCCAGATTATTGAAAAAATATATAGACATATTTAAATTAAAAATGTATTATATGATATATATTATAATATATATATATATATATATAATATATAGATATATATATATATATATATATATATATATATGTTTAAATTTACATTTTTTATTTTATTTATTTATCTATTTAATTCTGGGAAAGAAAAAAAAACATTCGATGAAGTACTTAAATGTAACTATGTAATTATGTAATTATTATGATTTAATGATAACTGTCCAGTAAAATCAAATCAACATCATCATTCAGGAAAAACAATTATACTACATTTTATTTGATAAAGCAGTACAGGACTTGGATATACAGTACAGGGAGGCTGAGAACCACTGTTGTACACTAACATATATTGTTCACAGTGGTTTTTTAAAAATGCTTTCTGGTTTTGTATTTGAATAATTTGGATGTGTCGTCACAGTTTGTGGATGGAAAGTTTTTGGTTGCTTAGTGGACTCGTGAATCAGCAGAACCCTGCATGCTACACTGGGAAGTGGTCTGCACTTCCTCTTTCAGTCAAGAGAAAGACAGGAGAGACGAAAGAGACAGACAGCACGGCTAGTCTCATGATTCGGGGGTAGGGGGACTGTTCCATTATTGTACAGACATACACATAAACACAAGACTTATTCCACACGCCACTGAACATTATGTGCATGTGTTTATTTTTCTCTACAGGAAGTAGATCCTCTTATGGAGCATGTGCTCCTGCATCATCACAGCGGTGTGTGTACCATTTGGTGCTGATCTTATTACAGTCACAGTTATATAAACCCTGAGAGAACAGCTCCATATAATCTTCTTCAGTCTGAGTGTGGCATTTCTGCTGATTCTGTCTGGTGCGCATGGGGCAGCTGCTCATCAGGGTGAAAGGTGACATGAGAAACATTAAGAATGCTGTTCTTAGGTTAGGTTAGTTTTATTTTTTTTTTGATGTAGACTTGATTCAAAACTGCTTTAAATGGCTTTCAGTTCTCTGAGAGAAAGTAATCCTTATTGCATTCTACAGCTGCTACAAGATGATTAAAACACTTTACAGTTAATGCATGTTAGTGTACAAATATGCAAAATATATATTAATTTTACATAAACATTTCTGAATGGAAACACCAACATGCAAATATAATTTCCAAAATGCGCATAAAAAAATATATGCTTTGACATTAGATACTTTTTTTGCATATATTATTTCTAAATTTAAAATATGCAATTGTTATCATATATATATAATGTCAATGATATAAATTATATCCAATTTTAAAATGTTGATAATAATTACTAATATAAAATTTTATTAAAGTTGTGTTTAAAATATAAATATGTTTATATAAGTTAAAACTTTAATTACAAATTCATACCATTCATCCCAAATCCACTCCATCCCATTCCTCAACAGGCAGCTGTAACCGCTGCTACTACGACAGCAATGAAGGGAGGATACCGTATCCCTAACCCCCCTTCCCGTCCTACATCGGAGAAGTGATAAGATCCATTAGGGACTTATGACGGGATCCTCCTACAATAGCGAGCTCTGTGTGGGACGTGCAGAATGGCCTTATGAACTAGAGCATGTGAGAACCAGGCTCTGCTTTTGGCAGGGGACGTTAACACACAGAGCGCTGATTCAGCAAACATGCCATAACACGTCAATCTCATTACCATATAGCTGCTCTCAATCATTGATAATAATTCTGGACTGGATCGTCACTGATCTACAGGGAGCTCTGTTCTACACTGGGATTTATTTGAGTATGCTTTATGGTCAGCTCTTTGAACAACAGTTCTGTGAGAATTTTTGGATTTGTGACATTCTTTTTTATGTTTTAAATTTTGGAATGACGATGTCATCGACTTGTTTGTCCCCTCAGAATACCAAAACCAGAGCCTGAAATGTTTTGTATCTGTTCAGTGTTAAGTTTTTTGTCAATTTAAAAAAGGAGAAAATAATTATTGAGGAAAGTACTTCAAAAGTCTCTGGCCATGATGTTGGTTTATCTCCTCACCACATATCCAAAATAGCCATCAGGGCCAGTACGGGTCATCTGGCTTTGTTTGCTCATGTTATATTTATCCTTTGAAGTTCATTGAAGGATCAGTCCAGAGAACATTAGTAATTATTGTGATGATTCCCTACATCCCCACTTTAAAGAACAAAAAGAAAAAAAAATTCTGTATTCGATACAGAAAAAAATTAATTGTAACAATGTTTGTTCACCCTCCAAATAATAATTATTGACAAATTAATATGTTCAAAAAACAATGTGTTCACACACGATTTTCCATGAAATGTTAGCCCTAATGCCAGTCACCTGATTTGAAGATTTTTGCCTTAATTCAGCAGAGGTCAGTGAACTCTCATGTTTCTTTGCTGCAGCAAGAGGAAATAAATCAGTGTCATCTGCAGGGTGATTTTGGAAAGCAGCGTTTGTAATATTCCTCTAACAACCCAAACTAGCTCTCAGAAAACAAAGGGGCCTGTAAAAATGTCTCCCTCTGAATTACTACGTGTTTTAGTTGTTCAAGAGAATGAAGCATTGAGGGTTTAGGAATCCTTATAAAAATCATTGAGACCATTATGTGTATAGATGCAGACTTTTATAAGTGATAATATTTAGAATGATGCTTTAAATACTGCCAATAGCTTAAGCTGTAAGAAACTGGACACGGTCAGAGAGAGCTTTAATGAATATAAGACGAAATCTGATTCAGATCAGATCTGGCTCAGATAACAGCTCAGATAAATATGGTCCAAAGTACTGTACTGTGCTGGCACAACTGAGGAAAAATGTGCTTCATGTGGTAAAAATTTAAATGAACTGATTTAATTCAAATCCAAAATATTATATTAGCATCTGAATCAACCTGAATTCACTGTTCCCAAACAAGAGTAAATGTAAAATTTGGATCAGGTAGAAATAGCATCCTAGGGTTACAGAGTGTCATTTACAGTGCATTTATTCATATCCCACAAAAAAAAATTTACATTATAAGGACAAACAGCTATAACACTGTGCTCAGTCTAATAAGTCTTGTGCACCAACTCTGAGAGTTTAAAGTTCAGCTGAGCTTCTGCCAAGAATGTCCAGCCCCGCCCTCTGGGCCAAACACTGATAACTGCCCGGAGAGCTCACACGATAGGCTAGATGACAGCCAATCATTACACTTGTGAGGCTGACACCCCACCCTCTCTTAACCCCCCACTCACTGGGCACCCGGGAAGAGATCAGGAGGTCTCTGGGTTGCAAGGTCTAACAGTCTTTTGCTGTGGCATTGACGTTCACTCTGACACATCATTTACACCCCTTCGCATTGTTCTGCATCAGAGAAAGCGATTAATAGTAAGTCATAGATCCATCTTTTGGGAGTTAAAAAACACTTTTTGCCCTGGTGGGATTTATGCCTCATGTTACAGCCTTTCACCCAATCAGTTTCAACTCCCTATGAGCAAGAACTTAAATGGGTGTGTCCAATCAATGAGTAGTATTCATTAATAGAGGCCTACTCATAACCCAAAAAGTACAGAGACCAAGATGCGTTATTTCACATACTTGTGTGCAAATGCCAGTATCTTTGATGTGACGTCAAGGCACCATGTGGGTGATTCACGGCAAACACAAATATTCCCTTGGACTTAATTCAATGCATTGATTAAATCCAGTTATGAAAAGTGAAAGTGCATGACATTCAGCCAAAAGTATGGTGACCCATACTCCAGAATTCGTGTGATTTAACCCACGGCACACAAATGAACAACATCCACCACACTGTTCCCATTTTTTTTGTTTTTTTTTTATGCTAGCAGTTGGGGGTTGCCGTGCTCAAGGGACTTCAATTCAAGGTGCATTGATTACAATTCCTGCAGCGCGTATTCATCACAACCTGTTTCCGTCTGTGCTCAATGCATTGATTAAATCCAGTTATTCATCTGTTTCAGTCATGTGACACTTCCGCTCATCCTTCATATTTATGACCATCATCGGGGAAAAATTAATGGTGGTAGATGTAATAGGAGGAGCATTGGTAGTTGTTGTCATAGTTCAAGCTGGTAGAACCCAAGAGCAACATGAACAAGACACTGCATGAAATATGTTGTCATTCTCAGGTGTAGGTTCAACAGGGTCATCGCGTGGTACAAGAACAAATAGTTTTTCCCTTTTTTCTTTTCATACATATGTTACGCATAACTGTATTGCACATCATTATGTGATAATTCTTGATATAATATTAAGCATAAGCAATAAAAAGCCCAGCAGCACAAGTGTCACTATAGAGGGATTAGCACTTCCTAGTGCTCATTCTACTGACTGATCCCGGGATTTGGTAAAAAGCCAGCATTATGTGTCTGTCATCAGAGTGTTACTGTTGGAGCAGTGTGCAAGTGTTTCATATCTCACGCTCACTGAAGCATTATACTCTCAGACCGTGACTCACTACACCTCTGCTGCAAGTAATATTAAAAATTTGTTTTGATTCTAAAGCTGCAAGAATGTAAATACTTTTTAGATGCTGTCAAGTCCTTGTTGTAAGTTTCAGCTTCCAGTCTCATTAGCACATATGTATATTTGAATACACAATGAGATGAGTTTTGAATCTGTTATAGTGCTTGTGTGAGCTCAGTGGTGAAGATGTTTTGTCAGAACAGAAAGCAATTCAAAGTTATGAATGTGAGAAATATGGTTGCATGAAATCAGCTGAACTAGTTTTAGCCAGCTGAAATGTGTAAACTGGACTCAGACCACAGAAAAAGACGTCAGGATTAGCTAACCAGAAATGGAGTTCCGTGTTCACTTGAGTAAATGACTTAAAACTTTCTCAAGCTATTCAGTGATGCATACAAACATGTCACTAAACTTCCTTTTCTCAGACACACTGCATTGCATGCTCTTGTATATCTTTGTAAACTATTGTTTATTCAACCTCTGTGGCTTCTGAGTGTGGGTCAAAAATGTAACAGATTTCAAAAGGCACATACAAATACATATACAAATACAAATACATATTCACATACACATACAAAAATACATATTCACTGTGAATTTACATAATACAATTCCTTAAAGGCTTATCATGCTCTCCACATGTGAAATGACTTTATGTAGCTGCCTGTAATGTACAGGTCTCACTCTTAGTGCTGATGCTAACACCTTCGGCACATTTAGGACTTTAGGTTTTTTAAATCGCCTTACAATGAAAAACTCAGCCAATGCTAATCTGGTTGAAGGTGTTGCTATCATGTGGCCAGAGTCAGAAATCCCCTCAGTCATGCACTGACGGGTTCAGTATTGTCTTCTTACAAAGACACAGAGACCACACTGCGATCCCTGATAAACGTTTCTGATGGTACCACAGCAATGCTACCACTTTGTACTCATTAAAGTGAAATTTAGAATTTTTTATTTTTTATTTTTTTAAATGTAATGGCCATGTTAAGGTTCATGGTGCAGCATTACTATCAGGCCTCTGATACAAGCACGCACACTTCTCAAGGATCCTTGATGTTCAGATGAGACACACAGCTGTAGGTGTTTTGCTTATGGATGGAGTCTAGTTGTATAACAATGTATTTACCCTCAAGCACTTCATTTACAGTATGTCAATAACGGAGAACTGAGTTTCTACGTCAAAGCAAAGCACCTTACAATTAGGAGAGGTTGTTACTTTATCAGGGAAATATTGTTTCCTTCTAGTAATACTCTATTCTACAGTTAGTCCAGCAAAATGATTAATTTAATGATGCAGAGATTTTACTGGCTCCTTTTATTCATGGTTTTTCTCTGGAAAGCCACATATGAATCAAGGCAGTCATTTTCCGTAAACCAAGAGTTAACCTGTCTGATCAGGTTGTTCTTGCATGAGTGATCCACATTTTAGCATGACATCACAGTTCCCTCCTACACTGAGGGCCATGATCAGGCCTGATTCAGAGAGAAGAGAGGTGAAGAAAAGTATTTGGACCCGCTCTCTCTGTCCAGATTTGTGCTGTAGTTATTCTTCTCTCATTGTTTCTGCAGCTGGAGTGTGTTTTTTGCTTTGCTTACAAGGTCAGATTGAAGCCTTCAGGGCAACAGATGGATAAAGATCACACGAAAAATTATAACAATTATACCTCATCTGCTCATATGGCTGCTCTTTCTCCCTCTCATTATTCCCCGGAAAATAAATACACTGAATCTCTTTTATATGCGTTTGGTGAATGAGTTTGTCTGTAGTAAGAAAATGGTTGGTGTTCCTGTTGTTCCTCAGTCTCACCCACTGGAGAAGGGCTGCGGGGGGCAGATTATGCCTATATACTGTAATTAAATTTCATTATGTGGTTTTCCTGACATCAGGGACAAACGTCACCCACTTATTTAGACCTAAAGAGCTTCCTTTCCCCATTTTACATAACACCAGTCACTTTATTCATCCTTCTGCCTCTCTCATTCTCTATCTTGGATCGATATGATCTATTGTAGCTTTTTATGGCAGCATGGGACAAATTCTGTGTGCTGACTCTGTTTGAGTGCTTATGTGGGTGAAGATGTGGCTTTAGTGTAGAGGTTACTGTTTCATAAGGCAGTGAGCTGATGAGCTTGTCATGAGGTATAAACAAGCAAGAAATGTCGAGAACAGAACAGAGAATAGAACTCAGAACAGAGGGATTAAGGATAAATAAATATTTAAACGAAACGTGAATAAATAATAATAAAAGCGAAACATGGGTGTGTAAAAATATGAAACATATAAAAATATGGGTTCTTGTATACACAAAGATATACAAAAAAGATTTTCTTGCATATATTGAACTGAATTACTGATCTATTATATACTGAATTGAAATCAGTTAAAAAGGGGACTCCTCGACCAGAACTAGTAAACAAGAAATCACATGAAGTCAAGAGTTTTTTGTAAGGGTTCCTCTCTTCATTTTGCACTGTGAGATCGTGAACATCCGTTAGAAAAAGCAGAAATAATCTTCTGCTGTCTTGTGTTTGCTATTCTCACATGGTGAGGATTTGTAGATACCATCTACACACAACAAAACAAAGCTCTGCTATAGATTCAAATGTCTTCTGGCATTTATATTCTGAAATTAAAATAAATTTAAAAAGTCCCAGATTCTTTTGCAACACGCAATCTACATTAAAGAGTGAGTTTAACTTCCTGCTGAAATGGCTTGTGTTTTAAGGCTGGGTGTGAACAATGACAAACCATATAACTAAGTGTGCTTGCTGAAGGAATGTGTGTTCTATTTGTTTTACTCTAAAGAAAAACTGTGCTAATAGATCATTCACCTCAAAATGGGCAAATGGCTAATGCCTATCCGACAAGAACAGCCTCTCACTACGGTCCAGCTCTCCTTTGGCCCAGGCGCTGATGGATATTTCACCCAGCAGATGTATTTCGTCATTATGCTGCACTGTTTATCCACACAAACATGATCTGAAAAAGTGTGAAATTGCTGTGGAGAGATTTGAGACGAGGCTGGCGTAGAAACATAGAACAACACTTCCATCTAGTGGTAGAGCCGAGGAGCTTGCGTTCATCTGTATGTTCTTTGAGGAGTTCTTGAGGTTCTTCAGCACTGCAATGAGAGTGTGTATGTATGGTGTATGCTGGTTGGATAAAATAAATATATTTTGGTTGAATAATAATAATAATAATAATACATATAAAACCTTTGGATGTGTATGTGTGGTAGATAAAGAGTTTATGAGTTCTTTAGTTCTTTGTAGATATGGAGCCGCTATCAGTGAACTGATGCCAGGACAGCAGATGCTGCGCTAGAGCAAACCTGTTGGAACAGGAATTAACCTTTACACACTCGATTTATTCAGTTATTCAATGTATTGTAGACAGAAAGACAGAAAGAGAAATGCGTGTGTGTTTTGAGATGTGTGCTTTTTTTTTTTTAACTTGTAAATAGTTTCAGACCCATAATGTTGAAATCCTCTCTGATCTGCTAGCTGTATGTGATTTTTTGAAACATGCTGAATTGGGATGAATTATAGGTCCTCTCAGGACAGTTGTTGGGGAGGGTTGCCACGCGCTGACTTGCAGTAGGGGATTTGGAAAGGAAGACCCAGGGTCTCTAGCTTTCATTCGGCACACTGCACAGGGTCCTTAGGGCAGGTCAAACAAGCTCTACAGCCAAAACTAACTCAATTGAGAAAGAAAGAAAGAAAAAAAAAAGGATAGAAAGAAAGTGAAATTAAAATAAAAGTGTTAAAACTGACAACTTCTAAAGGCTTTTAAAATGTCTGTGCAGATTAATTTAGCTATTTTTCTTTATCTAAGCTAAACTGCTTGATTGCTTACACTACAGTTATTACGTTTTAGGTCATTCGATTTTATTTCAAAGAAAATTAAAATGCCCCTATTATGGATTTTTGAAAGTTACCCTTCATGCAATGTGTAACACAGCTCTGTGAATGAAAACATCATGCAAAGTTTTAAATCTGAAAGTGCACCGTGTAGGCATATAAAGGTTGTTCACTCACAAAATAAAGAGTCGACTCTGAATCACTGAAACGAGTCGTTTTTTTTAAAACGAATCCCAAGCCGTTTCATGTTGACGTCGACATGACATATTAGCATTGCCGGCCCACTTGTTGGTCTTTTACAGTCTATGGTCTTTTCGCGTTGGTCTAAATGAATATGCAAACTCATTCTTTGCCACTAGACGCCGCTTTTTGGAGCAGTAAAATATCTGTTTCTCCTGTAACTGCTGTACACAAAGCCAGCACTGTGCTCACAAACTGCTTTATCAGGCCTTACAGGCATGATGAAATGAAAATGAGACCAATGGGACCAATCACCACAGATCAGCGTCACGGAGAGGAGGAGTTTGGAAAAATGAATCGATGAGCGAATCGTTTGGGAGTCTTTGAACAAGTAAGGTAAAAAGAAATGCATATTATGAGACAAATGATGTTTTTTTGTTTGTTTGTTTTGTTTTGTTTTACATTGCATGCATGTCAGCTTGTTGTTGGGGACTCTTTAAACCAAAATATGAACCTTTCATAACCCACAATATGTACACGTTAATTATTTAGAAGGGATGCATTAAAGACAGTAAATAAAAGCATTTCAAATAAATGCATTTTTTTTTTTTTACTTTATATCAAAGCATGCTGAGTATCACAAAAATAATAAGGTTTAAACTGGTTTCAACATTAATAATGGTAAGAAATGTTTCTTGAGCACCAACTCATTACATTAGAATGATTTCTGAAGGATCATGTGACACTGAAGACTGGAGTAATGGCTGCTAAAAAATTCAGCTGTGCCATCACAGGAATAAATGACATTTTAGGATATATTAAAATAGGGTAGAAAAAAGTTATTTTAAATGGTAATAATGTTTCACAACATACTTTTAATGAAATAAATGTAGCCTTGGTGAGCATAAAAATCTTCTTTCAGTAACATTTTGTAGGCCACTGACCTCAAGATTTGAACAATAATGTAGGCTACATATATTTTTTATTTTTTATTTTTTTTTTTTTAGTGAACACAAATAACAAATAGACATACACCAATCATCCAAAAACAGCAAACAAAGATTGGATATTTTATATTTTTTAAATGGCTTATTATTTTAGGTTCTGCTTAGGCAGTAAATGAGAGAAAATGATGGCAAATAAAAGATGAAACTCCCCCTCCCATTCCCAGGTTCCTAAGAGAGGATGCAGAAGAGGGAGTACAGACAGATCTCAAACACCACATGGGAAGATTCACTCTTAATACTGTTAAAGATTAGATATGGGCTCTCCTGAAGGAGTTTATCTGTCACAAGATCAAATACGCTCGGTTTTGATTTATGGCTTATTTTGTGGTGGAACTTCAGATAGAGAAAACAGATGACTGGATGCTGACCATTTGACATCCTATATCTCCCGATGCAGGGTAATATACGATTTTCTATCAGACCCGCTTTCAAATGCAGTTCGTTTTTGTGTCCACAGGGTGGCGCTCCCATCTTTTCGACGGCAGTTTTATTACGACTGTCTGTTTCGCTTTACGGCAGTGGCTAACGTCCACATGGTCGTTCGTGTAGTGAGTCTGCCGGAGTTTTAAAACAGATCGGAATTGGTATTTAACTTCTAGTGCAGTACAAACACATTAAAAACATGGGGAAGACTAAAAACAACAAATTCAAACGGCCATCGTTTTCTCCCGATGGTCTTTCAGCAACTGCTGTTAAACAGACTGTTGAAGAATCAGAGGATGAAGACTCTCCAGCGGCGGAGCTGCTCGATAAAGTAAGCTGCCGCTGCTCTGGACAACTCCACACAGACTTGTAGTTAATTATGTTTATGAACCTGAGTATCGAATACTGACATAAAAACAATATTGGCGTAACAGCTGAATTTGGCGTGTGTAAAGACTGTGTCAGCCCTTTCTCTGATGGGCGTTGGTTGAATAAATGAAGCGAGTCAGCAGACCTTTACGGCTGAAACGGACTGATGCAGCTGTCACGCAAGGTGGGACTCCGAAGAACCAGCCCGTATTTCTTAATTTTCAAATACATCTCTATTAACACGTGACTCCCCGGTCGTCTGTGTTGTGTGTGTGTGTGTGTTTTAGTTGCAGAGTCCCCTCAGCTGATGTGCGCGAGTACGCGTGTGCCAGTATTTCTCGTGTTGTCCAGCAGAGCCAGACGATCCCAGGATTCCTCCAAAGAGATGCAGTCAGGAAAGGACCTTTACTGCTGGACCGCAGCCTGGCAGTGAGAGACTGGACTGCTGCACACACACACTCAATACTACTTTTTGGTAAGCACACACACACACACACACTCTCTCTCTCAGACGAGACTAACATAGTAAACCTGAGCTCTAGTAGATATCCAGCCACCAAGACAATGACAGACACAAAAACCCTGTCATACAGACTCCGCATTTATTCCATAGATAAGACAAGCACTAATTATATATATTTTAATTTCATTATTTCCCTCAGGAGTAGTTTGTCTTTTGAACAACTTAATGTTTTACATTTTTGCTGTCATTATTTTACTGACACAGCTCTCTGATATAAGACTCCTCTGCTTCGGGGTTTGTTTCGTAAAATTACCCTTAATTTTGATCTGTGTGTGTGCTGCAGGAATCTCAGTGCCTGTGGAGGCCCTGAAGTGTGTGAGGACATGGTTGAGACAGGATGCGCTGACCGCCTCTGTCTGCTCTCCTGAAGGAGGTACGAATGCTGGATCAATTCATTTAAAAAGCTTTATTGGCATGACCGTCTTTAACTTGATTTTTCAGCATGATGTTTAAAATGATTAAACATAAGGGGAGGTCACACTAGACTTTGAGCACAACATTTCTTGTCATGCTCTGTGGTTTTAAAAACATAAATTCACCATATAACTGATTATAATCAATCTAAAATGTACAAATATACAATCCACTTTTCTGTAACGCTGCAAACCTGTAGCTTTAAAGTTTGTGTTTTTAATTTCAGCTCATGCTGTGATGCATCAATTGGTATTCATTGATACGAATTTGCAGGGTAGAGTTCAGTGAAATGTGAAACAACTCCACATGAGTGTAATGAGACCACCATTTAAAACAGATTTCATTGCATTGATGGAGATTTTAGTCAGTCCAATTAAATTAGCAGGGCTGTACTTCTCATTCACTTGCAAATAGTCTTAAAAAACAAAAGGAAAAGGAATGTGGATCATGATCCTGCCTGAAAAAAGAAGTCATATGTGATATGGTGTTTTTGCAATATCGCCCACCCATAGTGAGAAAGAGAAAGCTCTTTTTGACAAGTGTCTCTTGTGTGTTTTTGTGGAGAGCAGTGCTGTGCTGGCTTTGACGGGAGCTCCTCTCCTGCTGTGAAAGGACAGAAACACACGGTGGAAGACGTCGCCAATGAGGCTGTAAACTTGCTTTGGAACCTCTGGTAAGAATGAACTCGAGCTGACTTCAGGGTCTATGGGAAAACTAATTAGCAAAATTGATCAAATTGACTTTTACACTTAACAGGTGTATTAACAAATGCCCTAAATGCCTTTGAGTAGGGGTGGAACGGTTCAACTTTTTCACGGTTCGGTTTGTATCACGGTTTTAGGGTCACGGTTTCGGTATGTGCTATGTTTATGGAAAAACTGTACTTTCAAATAAAAATAAAGAATAAAAATATTCTATCTAACTACAAGCAACAGCACAAATAAATACAAACGAGTAAAGATACAAATAAATTAAACAGTGATTTTAATTTTTTTTTTTTTTTTTTTTTTTTAGGTAGGTCTATCATTTTTTTTACAGAAATTGAATAAACTAATCAAATGTTAAACAGCATTGCATATTTGACTGTATAAATTAAATATTAATCTTTATTAAAGTTACAAAAGCTATTCAATCAAGAGCAGTGGGTGATTTCTTTGTTGTTGCTGAATTGATTAATATAAAGACTGTCACTTTAAGAGAATGCACTGATCCAGTACGTTCAGCCGGCTATGTCTGCTATAGGATACACCAAGATGGACATTTTCACATAATTCTTGTGTGAGTTTGTCCTTTCAAACGCAATACTTCAGAGAGCGTTTAATATTTGTGCGTGTTCTGAGACGCACGCTTCAGATGAGCGCACGCACAAATCTTCTCACTGCTGGCGTCCTCTGGCTCTTAAATGTTTAAACTGGCAAAGCTTAAATGGGTTTAGTTTAAACACAGATATCTAGGTGTGCTGTTTAGGTCTCACCTGTGCGCGCGCTATCAGCACCCGGGTGATGAATGACTGCTCATATTCCAGCATACTGCATTCACATTGAACAAGAGTGAATGGTTTGTCCAGTTTTTTTTGTTTTCTTTTTTTTTCAGCGCTGTTGTTGCAATGTACTGGGAAGCCAGAATGCGCATCAACAGAAACATATATTAGCCGAACCCTGTTTTTTTATGTGTTATTTATAAGAAACCATATTACAGATGCGTTGTCAGATTTAAGTTTAACTGCGGTCCTAGCACATGCCGAACCGTCTGTGGAGAACCGAACGGTTTGATTTTTTTTTTTCCGCAAACCATCCCACCCCTACCTTTGAGTGTCTTAAGTGTTTCCTGTGAACCCTTGACAGCACATCATCATGGTTTATATATATTCACTAGTTTGCAGGCTGAAGATTAGCCCAAAATAGAGACTAATCAGTTATCAACATTAAAAGTAGTCATTAAGCATTTAGTGAAGCAGTTTTAAAAAAAAAAACACCTGTAAATGTACTTGCAGTACCTCATGTTAAAAAACAAGGGTTGAAGAGTTGCGTCTTAAACAGTCAAAATGTTGTTCAATCAGATGACCATAGTTGTTTGTCTTGTATGATCTGTTTTTCTGTGGATGTGCAGTGAGAGCAGCAGCACAGCTGTGGCAGTGTTTAACAAGACTGGACTTCTAGATGTTCTTCTACACTGTCTACAGAGACACCCTCAGAACATGGAGCTGGCAATATCAGCAGGTGCCACTAGTTCTAGACCAACACACATATACACTAAGGAAATGCTTATTCAACAAGGATACATGAAATTGATCGAAATGATAAAGATGTGCGCACATTTTTAATGTTACAAAAGATTTCTGTTTGAAATAATATTATTTTGAACGTTCTATTCATCAAAGTATCCTTAATAATATTGTAACTGTTTTCAACACTGATAATAAGCAGAAATGTTTCTTTCGCACCAAATCAATATATTTGAATGATTTTGGAAGGATCATGTGACACTGAAGGCTGGAGTATTGATGCTGAAAATTCAGCTTTACCTTCACTGGAATAAATTACATTTTAAAGTATTTTCAAATAGAAAACAGTCATTTTCAATTGTTATGATATTTTACATTACAGTTTTTTTTTAATACAATAAATGCAGCCTTGGAGAATGTAAGAGTATACTTGCTTCAAAAACATAAAAAAAAAACATTGCCAATCTTTCAAATGGTAGCGTGTGTGTGTGTGTGTGTGTGTGTTTGTGGTGTGTGTGTGTATATATTATATACACCACACACTACACACACACACACACACACACACACACACACCCTCAGATTTTTTTTTTTATTCCTCCTGAATAGACACATGGATATTTATTTGCAGATTTTCATACTTCATATTTTTCATTCTCACACTTCTTTATTTGGACACTATTTAGTGGTAATTGCTGTTGTTTGTGTTTGTTTGTGTGTGTGTGTGTGTTTTTTTCTGTGTAGCCCACTGCTTGCACACAGTAACAGAAGAGAACGCAGAGCTCATGCGCAGTGTGAATGCAGCGGTGTTTGGGGTCTTGGAAAACATTCTGTTCTCTACACACACTAGTATGGAATACACTCTCCTGCGAACACTGGCTGCAGGTAAAAGAGCGCATGACACTGGTCGTGTAGTAAAAACATTTACTAAATCTAATACTTCCATCCTTAAAAGTGTTTGCAACATGCCACTACTTGCTATATATATAAAATACCCCCAAATGAGCATTTAAAGCTATTATTGTTTTAAATGTTTAGGCTACAATGGCCTAACATAAAGTATAGAACATAGAAGATCATTTGAGACACATCTCAGTATTTTTTGTTGATGCAGTGAAAGTTACTAGTGACCAAAACAGCTTTGTTACCAACAGTCTTCAAAATACCTTTTTTATGTTGTGCAAAAGAGAGTCATTCAGGTTTGAAACAACATGAGGGTGAGTAAATGATGACAGAATTAATAAATTTTTTTTTTTTTTTTTTTGGTGAACTATCCCTTTAATGTTTATTTTTTTTTTTTGTTAATGAAATGATATTCTGAAGAAGTAACTAAAACTACCAGCAGGTGGCGGTAAATGTCTTTGAGTCGATTTGTTCAAATGGCTGATTCGTTCAGGAATGAAGTATACGGTTCTCTTTAATGAATTGGCTTTTGAATCATTGGTTCATATGATTCGGTCAAAAACACAGATTCATTCAGAAAACTAAACACCGCTGTGTTGCTCAGAGACGAACTACAGTTCTGCTTTGGATTTTAAGGGAATATTGTCGTTGGCAAAACTGAACAAAAACACACAATATTGTGTTTAAAGTATAGCACAATATTAACTTCTTGTTTACTGAACTGTTGTATAAAATCACATTTGCTCTCGTGTTATTTGTGACAAAAACAGCACTCCTGTGATATTGCTCTCATTGCTGGTGTGATATGCTTAATATATGATATAAATATAAGACAAAAATATTTTCATTTTTTTGCCACAATATCTAAATTTAAAAAAATTCACAAAAATCTATCCTTTCATTGGATAATAAGAATTTAAAATGGGGGGAAATATCATTATGAAATAAAGGTCTTCTCAAATACTCGTTGGACACAATTATTGGGATTATAAGAGAAATTCTTATGATTATTGGCACTCTGAAGTAAAATATCTCTGAAGTATATTCCCATTCATATTCACCATTCTGAGCACTCCAGCGTGATTATAAACATGAAATTAGCAAGCCATGGCTTCCTGTTTCACAGAAATATAAAGAGGAGGGAAAACAAAGCCCAAATTCCCTTACTCATCCATCACAATGGGAAAAACCAAAGAATATATTTATGATGTGCAGCAAAAGATAATTGAGCTTCACAAATTAGTGAAGTGGCTTTAAGAAAAGAGCTAGAGCAGTGAAAATTCCCATCTCCACCATCAGGGGGAATAATTAAGAAGTTTCCAATCAACAGAATGTTATAAATCTGCGTGGAAGAGGACGTGTCTCTATATCATCCTAATGCACAGTGAGAAGGAGAGTTTGAGTGGCTAAAGACTCTCCAAGGACCACAGCTGGAAAATTGCAGAAAAAGCTGAGTCTCGGTGTCAGAAAACCTTAAAAAAAAAAAAAATGTCAAATAGCACCTACATCACCACATGTTGTTTGGGAGGGTTTCAAGAAAAATTCTCCTAGCTCATCCAAAAAAAAAACTCCAGCATATTCATTTATCAAACACGACTGGAACTTCAAATGGGACTGGCTTCTATGGTCAGATGAAACTAAAAAATGAACTTTTTAGCACCAAACACTCAAGATGGGTTTGGTGAACACAGGGATAAAAAATACCCCATGTGTACAAATGGAATATACTGCTGTGTTTTTGATGTGGGGCTATATTTCTGCTGGAGGTCCTGGACATCTTGTTTAGACACATGACATCATGGATTCGATCAAATACCAACAGATAAAAAATCACTAAGGTGATACTGACTCTTATAATGGGCCATGTTATGATCTCCCAACCGTACAATAATCCAAACACAAACCTCAAAAACAACACAGAAATGGGTCACTGAGCACAAAACCAAGCTTCTGCTATGGCCATTCCAGTCCTCTGACCTGAGCCCTCTAGAAAATGAGTGTGGTAAACTGAAGAGAAGCACCACCAACATGGAGCTGGGAATCTGAAGGCTCTGGAGTGATTCTGGATGAATGAAATGGTCTCTGATCTCTTGTCAGGTGTTCTCTAACCTCATCAG
This sequence comes from Cyprinus carpio, assembly GCF_018340385.1. Classification (NCBI taxonomy): domain Eukaryota; kingdom Metazoa; phylum Chordata; class Actinopteri; order Cypriniformes; family Cyprinidae; genus Cyprinus; species Cyprinus carpio. Next base: position 15,758,521 of record NC_056591.1, read on the forward strand.
GCATTATAGGAGAAGAATTAGAGCTGTTAAACTGGCAAATGGAGGTTTCAAAAAGTATTGAATAAAAGGGTGCCATTAATTGTGGCCAGTGTGTATTAGAGAAAAACATTTATTTCATAATGATATTTCACCCCATTTTAAATTCTTATTATTCAATGAAAGGATACATTATTGTGATTTTTTTTTTAAATAAAAGATCAAAAGGATTAACAATGCAGATGAATTTTCACAGCCTTATTTGATCATATTTACCAAGGGTGCCAATATTTTTGGCCATGACTGTATATATGTGTGTGTGTGTGTGTGTGTATGTTTCGTCATATATATGTGTTGGTCTTTCCTCTGTCTTTCAGGCTCTTTATGGAATCTGAAGAGCAGTCTGTCTGCAGCACAGCAGTCTCAGACGTTGACAGCGCTGGCCACCACTCTCTCACACAGCCTCGGTCTGGACGCGGGAGAGCTCATCCCAGAGCTGTGGCGTGCAGAGTCTGCCCGTCTGTCCAAACAGACCACATCTGCAGCAGAGTCAGATCATACAGACGAACGGCGGCCCTCAGGTCACGAGGCCGAAGAGATGGAGGAGGACGTGAGAGATGAGAAGATGAATGGAAGAAAGCCTAATGGACAATATCAAAAACAAAAAATGACATCTCAGATCTGTTGCCTGTAAGTTAAAAGCTATTGTTTTAAGTGGAATTTTTTTTTTTAGAACATATTCAATTTAGTGAAAATTTTGTTTTAAAAGTGAAAATTCTGTGATAAGTTTCACACTCTCGTGTCATTCCAGAAACAAAGTGATTTGGTGATTAAACTAATGATATGTTTTTGGGTGCTTTATACTAAAAACATTAACAACTAAAAAAAATTAGCCACTTTTATTATTATGATAGGTTGGTGTGTGTATGGAGATCATAGATTCATCTTAAAGACCTTCTCCATTATGCTACTTTGACGTGAAGGCTATGATGTACCTCCTGCACTCATTCTTTCCCTTTCAAACCATGTCAGCCCAAGTGATGGCACATCTGTCCCTCAGAGCCAGATGGTTCTCACTCTCTCTAAACACAAAGTGACTGTCCTCACTTACACATGAGTGTTCAGGGCTGCTGTAACCTCTCCGAGCTTCTGTCTAACCAAAACCATAGGGTGTCCTGAACCTTGTCCTCTTAGATAGTTCAAGGTGAAAGTTGATCCAGAGCCTCAAATTTGTGGCCCAGTTTACATCTGGAACCAAAGCAAACCATGTTTAAAATCTCTGTTGTTGTTGTTGTGAATGCTCTTATTTCATTTTCTGTTTCCTCATCAAGTCAGTAATCAGTATTCAGTTAAAGTATCAATTTAACCATCACTGTATGTGTACAAATGACCCAGACAATTACTTCTGTGGTTTTGCTGTGTGTCTCTGGGTTTTAAGAGAGACAGACTGGAGTTGCGAGAGGCCAAAGCACTGCTATCAGCACAACAGACGTCGCTGGAAATCATCGCAACATGTACTGTTCTGATGGTGAGTGTGTGTGTGTGTGTTTATAGGCGAGCAGGGAAGACAAGACTGTTATAGGCAATCCTCAGGATTTTCCTGCTAATGTGCAAAATTAGAGGAATGATTTCTCTTGTTTTGTGTCAGAGGAGACAGGACAGAGATAATGTGACGAGATATTGACTTGTGTTTGTGTGTGTTTGTTGGGTGTGTGTGTGTGTGTGTGTGTGTGTGTGTGTATGTAGAGCCCTCAGATGATGCAGTGGGAGGAGATGTCCAGCAGCGATGAGAGCGAGATGTGTGCTGATGGGATGTCAGACACTAATTCCAGTTTGTTCTCTCCTCTCTGTCTGTCCTGCTGAACTTCACACAATCCTGCTCATCCACCACAACATACCTCAACAGGTAACACACATTATTACACAGTCAGCAAAAACATACAGTGCCACAGATATTAATTTTATTCTGATGTTACAGACCCTTCTGGTTCAGTGGGGAGAACACAATTCTCACATGCTGTACTCGAGGTCACTTTTGTAAAATGGGAGTGTTATGGGCATATTTTGGCAGTTAAATGAGGACACTGGTTAGGGTTTGTGAAGGATTTTGTCTTGTGTTTGCAGATAGAGAGAGGGCACTGAAGCAGTCCATGACAAAAATGTGCTTGCTGATGTAAATAATCTTGAGTTAGTAGACTACTGTTCAGAAATCTGGGGGCATTTTTTTCCTAAAGAAACTTATACTTTCATTTAGCAAGGGGACATCAAATTCAACAAAAGTGCAAATTGTGCAAAAATGCATCATGATTTCCACAAAAATATTAACCTGCGCAACTGTGTGTGTGTTTTGAAAGCATGGTTTTACCAAAGGGAAGCACATGCGTTGTGATACAATGACAGCGTTAACATGATCAAGGATTATTATGAAATGGCAATAAATAATAGTGGAGTCTGTAGAATAAGTAGGAAAAACAGCCCATTTAATTCTAAGAGTAAAAGACAAGATGAAAATTGTCATACAAAACTGAATTACAGTATGAATGCTTTCGATGAAAAAGCTAGTGGACCTCGGAGAGAAGTCGTAAAAAATGTATGCTATGACCCCTTGAAATACACAAAGTTGTCAAAGGCACACTACTGGCATAATATACTCAAAACATAAAGTGTTGTTTGTAATACATACTGTACACCTGTGTCATAATGAAGTGTGTGTACTGAATTCACTTCACTGATTGATTACTTGCAGGTCTTGAAGAAGGCAGAGTTTCCCCCAGTGCTGCTGCCCTTGAGCTCTGTGGCAAGGACCTTACCTGGAAATACCTCTTGAAAAAGTAAAAAAAAAAAAAAAAAAAACACATTCATGACCTTTGTAGCTGTGAAAACCCAAATCTTACAGTCTTTGATTCTTCTAGGATGCAGCGGGTGCAGTGTCGGGCTTTGACGTGTCTCCATAATATCCTGTCCTCTATGGATACAGAATTTCTTGGTGGTGCTTCAGGGCTACAGGCAGTTGCTCAGCACCTCTCATCATTGGTCTTCAGCTCAGCAGGTAGATATCAAATTTATTTTCACTTTTAATTTGGTCTTCCAATTATTATGAACAAAAGATAATCAAGATAAATTGCTTATTGTGCCAGATTCCTTTTTGCTGTGATACTTCCACTTTGTCTTGTTGCAAGTCCAGCACACTCTTTTTTTTTTTTTTTTTTTTTTTTTTTTTTTTTTTTTCTCTCTCTCTCTCTCTCTCTCTCTCTTATATCAGTAGGTTTTTTGTCATGTTAATTAAATATAGAAAAATAATACCACAATAAACAAAATACCAATTTAAAAATAATACCAAAATAAGCTAGATCAAATATGTTGTAGTGCACTGTGGAAGATCACTACAGTATAATTGATCTTAATTATTTTAATTTATATAGTTTCTCTCTCTCTCTCTCTCTCTCTCTCTCTCTCTCTACATATATATATATATATGCATTTATATTTATTTGTAATTTTTATTCTTTTTTTTATGTTTTGTTTTTAATTTCAAATAAAAATATGAAATTCAAGTAAATCCATTGATAAAAAGTAGGGATGTACCGATTCACTCACTCACGATTCGATTTTTGAGTTAAATGTGTCCTTTTATTATTGCTTGGGCAAAATGCTGTACATTTCTTTCTTTGTGAAATTTGAAATATAACTATAATAATATACTAATATAACACTTACATATTATTGCTCTTTTGTTGGTTTTGATTGTTTCTTTTGTGCTCATTTGTAAGTCGCTTCGGATAAAAGCATCTGCTAAATGACAATTTAAATATAATGTAAATTGTAAATTACAAAACTAAATTGAAATTTTAATATTCCAACCGCGAGCTACAGTTAGACGACAGTTTGTTTGGTGTGTTCCACTCATCGGCTCTCGCCGGGCAGTTTGCCCAATTCAGCATGTTGAATCAGCGTCGGGGCCGTCGGCGAAAGTGAGAGCTCTGATTGGATTAAAAATGATTAAAGTTTATCAATGTTACTGATATTAAAAATGGTAAGCAAGCGCTGCATTGTTTACATTTCGTATATCTGCGTTTATCTCATATATCTTTATTTCGGTTTCTCCTTTTGAATGATGAATATATACTATTGATAGCTGCTGATATGAACAGCTCGTTCCTCTCACGCATGCGCAGAACGCACGTGTTGGTTTTGCCGTCGGCTGTAGTCTGTGCAGTGTGTTCCAGTGCAGCTTTTTGGTCTGACGCTGCAGATGCGAGGCGACAACACCGTCAGCTTTCGTCGCCGCTAGTTCTTTGAAGTCAGCTCGGTGTGTCCCGGCCTTAATATGCATTATACAGAGGCAAGATGAAAAGAAAAAAAAAAGCATCTTAACTTTTGTGAAGACAGTAAGCTCCCCTCAGACATGCATTCATATAAACTCCTAACCCTAACTGAATCTTGATTTGTTTAACATCTCAACCGGTTTTTTCAACCGGCTCGCGGATAATCGTTACATCCCTAACAAAAAAACATTTTTTTAACTTTGTTTTTTTTTTTTTTTATATATATATATATTTATATTATATATTTATTATTTTCTATATATATATATATAGATATAGATTTATATATATGTTTAAAGTCAGTGAGTAATGGTGTTAATTATGTGATTTAAAAGACTGTTTTAAATTTGTTCTTTTATGTTAGGTAATGTTAGGTACATCTTGTATTTTATTGTGGTTTTTCCACTTAGTGTGTCAAAAATGTAATATCTTCTATGATTGCACTTAAATTTCTAGAGGCATTAAAGGATGAGGAGTTCCTGGAGGCTGTGACCAGTGCTCTTCGTTCTCTACTACAGATCATGGCTACCAAAAACATCCCTCAGGTGAGAACCACATTCATTGATTGTTTTTATGCTTTAGCGATACATTATTTCAAGCTTTACTTGGTATTTTTAACTGTATGTGTTTTATGGGTTTATCCTGCAGTGTATGACTCCGCACCAGCTTATGAGTTTTTGTGAGGCTGCCACCAGCTGTGAGCTGGTCAGCGTGAGAGTTAATGCTCTGGCCATTCTCGGTATCACAGGAAGCTCTCACTTGCCAAAGAGAAAAAACACAGCTGACACTCTGCGGTAAAACTGACTGTGGCAGAATTGTTAGAATAATATTAATCATATGTATAGTGCCTTTTCTTTATGCCCACAAAAAATGTAACATTCAGAAATTATTGTGTTTTATGTTATAGAAAAGGGACAAAAAAATTATTTGATGTTCATTTTGTAATGTTAGACCTAATTAAACCTTTTTTTTTCATTATTTTTTTAAATGAATCATTAGATTATTCTTAGAATATTGTATATCTTTATTTTACTAAATTGTAAATGGCTACATTTATATCAAATTCTGTAGTATTTTATGACTTATAAGTACTTTAAAAGAAATGTTTGGATTTACAAATTAATTGTATAATAAAATATATATGTTAACTTTTATTAATAGCATTGTTTTTATGATATATTTGTCATTGCATAGCTTTGCTCAGTTGTTCACCTAATTTATTCTCTCTTTTGCAGCTGATTGGAAATGCATTACTGAATATCGCAATGAAGGACTCAAACCTGGTTGTGTGCGGGGAAGCGCTGGATGCCCTCTTCGATGTGTTTTTGCAGATGGCGATGAAGCAGTAGAAAGCTGGAAAAAATATTAACCTGCTTTCCTCTCTTAAAGCACTTCAGCCAGGGTTTAGGGCTAAGGTTTGTTTAAAGCCAACAAGAAATATTACCACAGATACAGACGCACTCATGCATCACATTCCCACACTCGAACAATAATATTAAATCAGACACTCAAATGCCACATCTCACACCTTCAAATGCATGTTCAGGCTTGACCTCAGGGTTCAAGCGAAACATTTTTTTTGTCTTCTCTGAGATTGTGATCTGCTGCATAAGCACTATCTCAGTGTCACACAAAGACTGTCTACAGAAAAGCACACTCAAATCCAGCTGAACAGATCTGTCTTGGTTGGCTGATCTAAAATGCTCCACTTTAAAACTGTGAAGTACTTTTTCAGCTGCTTTTTATAAATTCACAGTCTGACCATTCACAGCACAGCCATTGCTAGTTTTGTCTGTATTCTAGTATGTTCCTGGGCCTTTAGATGGCAGGCTTTTCAAAGTTTGGCCTTTTGTTCATTCAAAGCTGCGAAAAGAAGGCAAAGGAAAATACAGCCCTGATCAGCTTTGTGTCCTGGACAACATGAGGATCAACCTGAAGAGATTCATCAGCTACTTGGAGAACCTGCAGAGAAAATGAGATTTCAGAGATTTGTAGCACAAACTCTCTGTAAAACATCTCGCCTTGTTTTATTTAGTATTTTTCTGTCCATACTCCTCTCTGGTTTTCTTTTGGTTTTATTGTAATGTGAGAGTGTTTTATTTTGTTGCAGAAATTAAGATAAAAAAAAGTTTGTAAAACCAAACATATATAAGTGCTTTAATTAAAGCATAAACTATCATAATGGTCTCTTGTTGTTGTTAAGTATTAGGATAATCAGTAGTGTCTGTGTTTTTAAATGTATATACTCCATTGACCATCAGATTTCAGCATTTAAACTGAAAAGTGTGAGTTAAACAATGTTATCCAGTCTCATAACAGATTCCCCTCTACCCCCTCTGAATATTCTGGCTTTTGGGTTTCTGGTAAGAATTGTCCTTGTCCTCAGTGAGATCATCTGTAAAATGATGAAATGGTCAGTGCTCAGGGATTACTTTAATACACACTGTTATGTTGCTATGTTTTCCCTCTCACCCAGTCCATAATAATACAACAACAACAAAACCCACTGATGTAGCATTTTATGGCCCACAGCAACAGTAGATTATCAGATGTTTATGAGTTGTATTAGATCCATCATTAACCTGTCTACAGTGACAAAAACATTGTCTTGTAGATCTAACAATATCTTTAACTTTTTGGTAACTTAATATGTCATTAGCATGCTTAGTAGATGTGCTTTTTCCCCAACTGAATAAAAGAAAAAGCATATAAGATTAAATATCTCTTGAGATTTAGATGAAATTAACCCAAAAGAGCTGTTCACCATAAAATAATACACATCATTTAGTCATCAATTACCAATCATCACATTGTTCAAAACCTGAAAGACTGATTTTGTTCTGTGGAACACTACAGGATACAGTCTGTCACCATTCACATGCACTGTATTAAGATATAAAGAAAATGAATAGTGAATGAGGCTGTCTGTTCCTAATGCTCTCTCTCTCTCTCTCTCTCGAATATTAGGTGTGTGTTACTGTCTAACATCTTTTGAGTTTCACTGAAGAAAGAAGTAATTCAGATTTGAAACTGCATAAATTATGACAGAATTGTATTTTATTATTATTGTTATTTTCTCTTTAAGTGGTAAAAAAAATATACACGGGTCTGGAGGTTAGACCTGTCCCACAGTATTAATACTGTTGTTTATATTCTATTCGCGGACTCCTGTTCCCAGTAATCTAATTTATGTCACTGCATTACAAAATAATCCAATTAGAAGATAACACCGAGACGCCACCAACTAGATATAGGACTCACTGGATTAGCGCCACCTTTACAGGGAACGTCTGAAACATAACACAAACGAGAGGTTCATATTACTACAATGTATCAACCCCAGTGTTGTTGTTACGTAACAGACACTGTAACGTGCTCTCTTGCGTAACAGTCGCTCGCGCTTGTCCGCGCATGCGCGGTCGCGCTGGGTCTGTCCGCCATTGAGACACACAATCTCCGATAGAAACGGGTCAGCGGCAGTGACACAGACGACACTCGTGTTTCTACATTCCTCGTGCGTTGAGGTCTGACGGTTACCGTTTTTTTACAACGTCTTTTTACAGTCCGTTTACACTGGTGTTTCTTTTTTGTCCCGAGAAACGTTTGATGGACCTGCACAGGATATTTTAGCAGCGTTTAGTGTTCCCGTTAGCGGGTTAAGAGAACCGAGCCTGGCTCTGCTCTGGGGGCAAGTGCGCCTACAGCAGCTCAGCGTTTGATGGATCCTAGAATCGCCTGGTTTCAGCCAGAGCAGCGCGGACCTGCCAACAACCTGTGGATGCACATCTGGGAAACGACGCAGACGCTGGGAAACCTCTACTTCCACAACAACTGCAACACAGCCAGCGCCAAACTGACGAGCGGTGGAGGCGACGGAGCGTCGAGCAACGCGGCCGACAGCAGCGGCACGCGCACGGATCATCAGGGGATGTCTGGATCCAAACTCGACAGTAAGGTCCCCGAACAAATAGACTTCATCCCTCTGGAAGGCAATAACAACAATAACAGCGGCGGCGGAGGGGGGCAAGTGGGTGGCAGCAGGGTCGCGGGAGTGGGAACGGAGTTGCCAAGCAAGAGGAGAAGAGACAACAAGGCGAGCACCTTTGGCTTTAACAGGAGTCTGCTGCTGACGGATGGGGCGGAGGACATTTACACGTGCACACCGTGGAAGAGCAGAAACTACTCGGAAGGCATTGTGGGGTGAGTGATGAAACCAGGTTTATATGTGTGGGTGTATGATGATACAGGGCCCAGTGTGTTGCTCGGATTCAGGAGCTGGCCTACGCGTTGACACTATGAGGGTGGTTCAGTACATGTTTAACATGTCGTGACCTGAAGAGGCAGACTATAACAGCACGGTGTTGGACCTGCGACCGTCCATTCACTAAAATAACTATTAGGTTCTAGCTGGTTTGACGTTCGAGACGTTTCTTCACCATATTTGGCATGTCTAGGGTATCCGAGCCATCCTTCCATTTAAATGACCTGCGCTGGCTTGTCTGCTGTTCCCCTGACATCTCTAGTGCAAGAATCCCTAAAATCACAAGTAGCAAGAGCTCTCTCAAAGTCCATTTAGTCTTAAAGGGATAGTTCACCCCAAAACGAAATTCTGTCATCGTTTACTCAGCCCTCTTGTCGTTCCAAAGCTGTGCAGTGTATTTCTTCTGTGGAACTTGAAATAAGATGTTTTGAAGAATGTTGGTGACTTTGACTTTGTGTGGTCAAAAAGTAACTCTTTCTTTTATGTTCTGTAAAAGAAAGTCATACAGGTTTGGAATGACATGAGGGATAGTAAATGATGACAATTTTCATCATTAGCTGCTGCTATTTACGGGCAAAATAATGCATGGTTTCTGTCATAAATGCCATAGTTACTACAGTGGTTAGTACTACAAGAAGAAATGTAGTTACTTTGTATCAGCTTGACACAGTTTGATGGAGAGCCCCTGTTAAGTTATGTTTTACAGTAGAAACTTTTTTTTTGTAAACTGACTGAATAATTGGGGGAAAATTGAGCACGTCAAAATGTTTAATTAATATAGAAGTTGAAGGTTTATTTATTTCCCATTATGATTACATATCTCAGTGGATTTTTTTTCCCTTGTGTGCATGAATTTATTAAATGAGACCAATCCCAAATAGTACTGTATGAATTACTGTACGTGTAATGCTTACACAGAGTTGCTCTACTGTATGTAGTACTGCCTCTATTAATCATTATCCTCCTTCCAGTCAGTCAATAATCTACACCTTGCACTTCACACTCAGGTTACTTAATAATCATAAGTCATGATGACATTGACTTCTTTCCTGACTTCCAGTTTTATTGCTATTCTGATATGAATAAAACGCCTCGAAAGGGATTGTTCACTCAAAAAATGAAAGTATTATTTACTTTACCCCGAAGTCATTCTGAAGTCATAGTGAATTTGTGTTCCAAAGATCAACAAAAGTAAATGGCAGAAATTTCTTTATTGGCTAATCTCTTTAGATATTGAATGTATGAAATGAAAACAAAGCAGCAACTTACTCTCAAAGTCAAACCACAAATTTCATGTACCAAGAGAGGTTCAATTAGATTATAATGGCTGTACTTTATTAAGGGCATTAAATGTCCATAAGCACATCTTTTAGTGTGCAGCAGAGGTCGATTGTCAAATGGTATGAGGTGAAGCATGTGAAAGCAGTGCTGGATTGTGGATTGTGTAGTGATTTTCGAATTGGGTGTAATGGGTGTGGTGGTGGTGGTTTGTTGAAGGTTCAGATTACCCTACTTTGTGATATGTGCAGCAGCTTGTGGAGCCCAGAGCAAAATACAGCCAGCAAGCCTTGTCCTCATTTATAGTAATGTTAGCAGAGTGTTTGCATAAGAGCATTCCTCTAGTCCTCACCGTATTGACCTTCTTACTTGATCCCCCCTCACTGTTTGTCCTGTTTCTGCAATGAATGACTTCTGTCAGCTCCATCTTGTAGACATATGGTGAAATGCACAGATTAAGCGCAGATTGGCACACCTGTAGCTTTGAATTTCAGAGCACATGTCTGAGATTCCTTAAAGATTTTAATCTGGTTCTGGGATCATTTGTTGTGGATTTTAGTCTTTGTCATGTCTTGCAAGCCGAAAAGCAGGATGTGAAATGTGCTTGGTTCCCACAGCACTAAATATTTCCAACCTACATCATAGAAATCTTTCGTGGATGTGTTAGTTGGAGGCTAATTTCACTTTATAATCATTTTCGCTGTTCTGTTCGGAGGTGTTAGAAAAGGGACAGATGGTTTTATGGGTCTGCCTGAGTGTGGAGAGATTTTTCTGTTTATATTCTCTGTGTGTTGAGCAAGTTCCTTCCCTGTTCTGCCCAAAAACAAATGCTCCCCCTCACAGCTGACACACGATCCCCGTCTCTGTGATGTCACGGTGCTTCCAGCCAATCAGAGTGAGTTGAGATCCTTTCGTCTCCCTGACAACTATGCTGCAGTGAGAGGAGAGGGGAAATCCTCTCTCCACGCTTTGATGTGCTGCTGCTGAATTTTTTATGTTGGGTCTTCTCAATGTTTTTTTAAGTGTAGGATGAGAGGAGTTCAGTGCACTGGCCTCTTTCTGAAACGATGCTGAGGCTATATTTTTGGACACAAATACACTATCATTCATTTGTATTCTAAAAGCGTTGCTGAACAGATGGTGTCCTGAGTTAATGTTTTGAGTAGTTTTTGGTCATGCTGAAACTTTAAAGAATTGTACATTAGTACGTCTTCAACTAAAGATGATCACTGCATGCAGTTATTTGTTATAGTAGTTTGTAGCTTTATATCCATTACAAAACATTAAGCAAGGTTCCTTGTGGCTGCTGCTTTTCCCATTATAGCTCTGTTTTCTGCAATTGAGGTTCAGCTTATATTCATCAATCACTGTCATTAGGTTAACCAGTTGCAATGGGACATGAGGGAGGCATTGCAAGTTGGTGGAAAGGGGCTAAATGTAATATAAAATATTGTAATAGAATACTGATTCTGTCACTTGCAGCAAGATTTGAAGATAAGAGAATGTGTTTTGAGCCATGCATTAGAGCTCTATGACTGTCCCAGACACCCTCGTGCACATTACAGCACTCAGCAAGAACTCATCTGGCAGAAATACCGGGTCAACACTAGTTCTGGCATAATTTGGCTTAAAGGGATACACCCCAAAATGAAAATTTTGTCATTAATAACTTACCCCCATGTTGTTCCAAACCTGTAAAAGCTCAGTTTGTGTTCGGAACACAATTGAAGTTATTTTTGTTTTCTTCGCTTACAAAAAGTGTTGCTTTTTGGTAGATGGAGTATTCTGATGACGACTTTCATAGCTTTTATGGACCTTGACACTGTTATTTTCTTGGCAGTCTGTGGGACAGTCTCAAGCCTCCAGGTTTTTATCTAAAATATCTTGAATTGTGTTCCGCGAAGACGAAAGGAGCTTTACATGTTTAGAGCAACATGGGGGTAAGTGATTAATGACAAAAATTTTCTTTTTAGGGTGGAGTATCCCTTTAATATGGCAGCATATAGAACACTATAACTGAGTTTACAGCAGATACAAGTTTTTTTTTGGAAGGTTGTCTAACAGTTATTCATAATAAAAGCTGCCCCCACCATGTGTTCTCATGCATCTTTCCCTTATAAGAAAGCTGTTTTCATCAATCATTACCCTAAATTTGTTTAATTGGATGAATGAAACACTTCTTTTCAGTGTATTTTTTTTTCTTTGCTGGAAAGTTGCCTCTGTGTATAATGCTGTTGTCTGACAGACTGTACTTTATCTCTTTCACAATATTCCTGTGTACTAATTTGTTAAAACCTTTGTCACTGAATGAAGAATCTAATCAATATCGGCTCCTTTTGATTACATATGTGGTATGTTTATACCAGATGTAGACTATAGGAGAATTGAGAGAGAGACTGAGCTGTTAGCATATATCTATTGACTGATTGTGTTTTAGCATGTGTGATAGTGTTTAGTTTGAATGTGGTTTGTTATGGTCTGCTGAGTATTGAGGCTGCAAAGCAACAGACTGACTCCACATGCTCAGCTGACAGCAGGTCATGCTGTGCCTAGCAACATGAAATGGTCATTTGTTTATGCTTTGCCCCATTGAATGTGCCAGGGAGGTTTTGGTCAGACTTGACTGAGTCAGAGTTGAGTGGGTGCACTTTGAACTTATGTAATAGCTTGAATGTTAGTGATTCACCACTGAACATTGTCCAATTTACATCTAGATGAGAGTTCAACATGGACCTTCAGTCAACACAAGACAATGTTTTGGCATCTGCACCATATTCATATAAATTCTGCATTTCCAATTTTGGACATTTAGCCTAAATATAAACCTGCAGTCAATCTGTAAATCTGTATTTTCAAAAGCCATTATTCCAATCTTCAGTGTCGCATGATCCTTTAGAAATCATTCTATATGCTTATTTGGTGCTCAAGGAACATTTCTTAATGTCAATATTGTCCACAAATAGAAAAGCTTGTAACGCTAAACACTCGTCCAAAAAATCCAGTAGGCAAATAACATAAGGTGTGTAGCTCCAAAAAAATACAGTGATGCAAGGATGAAAGAGATCCGCACTCGTCCAGATTCAGCCCAAAGGACTTATTTCATTTATTGCTCGGTGGTTACAAAATATGTACAAAAAGGTGCAAGAGTGCAGAATGTTTTCGTGTATTAACCCTTCCTCCGTGCCATACCCGAAAATGTTCCTTTTGGGGTGAATCTGGATGAGTGCAGATCTCTTTCATTTTTGTATCATTAATATCAATATTGAAAATTGTGCTAAATATTTTTTTTTTTTGTGGAAATAGTGATTTGTAAATTGTTTTCCCAAACCTTTGAACAGTAGTGTAACTGAAGACCTGTGCCCTTAACTAGGCTACCTGTTTAAGTAATTGTTAAATGTCAGTTTTGTAATAAAGTTTTTGCCAAAAGTAATAGTATGCATCTGATTATGATTATAAATGTGCATTTGTATCTTGAGTACAACCCCCACCCAAAAGCCACGGTCACACTACACTTTTCATTCCATTTATACGCATGCGAATCCATCAGACCGGAAACACAAGCCCGTGCAAAAAGTTTTCAGATTTCGCTGCATTCCAAAGTTGGTGAACTCTGGCCTGTGAATTTGCATCATGTGACGCTGTGTGACCAACGGCAGATGAAAGCATGACCTCCTATCTGAATTAAAATAATTTAAATTAAAAAAAACTGCAGCGCTGCAGGAAAGTGGAGTAGTTCGTATGTTTTTACATTTTAGGTGTATTATTATTGTTTGTGTTGAATTTAAGTTTTTAAAAAAGATGCTGCAGAGCATGAGGTCATACCACAACCGTTGCAGTGTCCGAACACAAATTTCACATGCTTGAAGTGTAGTGTGACCACGGGCTTAAAGGAGGAATTCCCCCTATTTTCAGACTTCAATTTCAGGGCCCTATGAGCTGCTGCTGTATGTGACGTCTAAAGAGGAAAGACTAGTAACAGCAGTCCTGATCTCAGCCAGCAGATGACCAAAATAGTGATTACACTCATAACCAACATGATACTGACAAGTCATATTATTTTAGCACAGAGGCTCATTGTCACTCTGCAGACACATTTACAGAGAGAAGCTTAAAGGTACAAACTTCCTGTGCCACTGAAGTATGTGTGAATTAACACTGTTCTTTGTTAAGTCACAATGAAACGGGAAAGTAGAGACAGATTTTCTCTTTGGGGATAAAGATCAGTATTGTGACATATCAGAGTGTAAACGGATTAATGCAAAACAGTGTAGAATGGGGACTTGATTCCACATATCAGTTGTTGGTAGGATGTTGAGATGTTAGAGATGTACTCAAACTGTAGGCAGATGAACGTGAGCTTGCATGTGCAGGGTTTAAATGGGGTTTAGATTAATTGTTCACAATAAAAGGTCTATAGCATTCATTTAGAAAATAGATGCCATTCATGTTAACTTTAAACAGATGTACTGGATCAGTCAATGGTATGTTTGAATTAAAAACAAAAAAGTTGGCATTTATATTGGGGCTTTGCAATATTTCCACTCATACATATAAATCAGGATGATTGTGTGATGTCAGTGTTTAGGATAACTCACTCTGAGTGTGTGTTGGGTGTGAGTCAGTCACTCCACAGCAGTAGCAGTAAAAATTGTGTTGAGTGAAGGGTTTCCTAGCAACAGAGTCTGCTCTCTGATTGGCTGACACTGGGAGTAAACTGCACACTGATTGTGCCTGATTGGAGGACACAACAGGCTGCTCTGGAGAATTGAAACTGATCTGAACGGCTTATTCTGTGAAACGAAACTCATACTCTCTGTGTGTAATCAGTTTCCCATAGCCAGGCTGCGGACGACACTGAGGCCAAATGTGCTCTTCAAACTGTGAGGCAGCCTGCTGGGATTGAATTAACTCCAGTTAGATTAAGTGTTAGGGTTGTAACGGTATGAGATTTTCACGATATGAAAATTTCACGGTTTTCATGGTATATATTAAACAATAATTCTTATCAGTAACAATGACTCTTAAGTTATTTGAGTGAACAAATCCTTTATTACAACAAACTTGAAACCATTTTAATGACGGTATTGAAGTCTCCCTTCTGAATAAATAAATAAATAAATTAATTAAAAAAAATAAAATAAAATAAAGCTGTACACCTAATGTATATCTATATCATACGTTAACATTTTGATTAAATTTTAAAATGTTATCAAATGGGAAAATCCTTTTATTAAAAATATTTTTTTCCTTCAGAATCAAGAGAGAACCACAACTTCCATTGGGGAAAAAACTAACAAACAAACTAAATTTATCCAGAATCATGTAGTTCTATATTGCACACAAACAGCTCTTAAAGAGTTCAGTTTTTATGTATCCTGTTGATTTTTGTTCATGGTATTCAGAAACAGGTATTTGGTTTTTAAGTTTTTGTGTATGGTTTTGATTTTTGTTATTGTTTTTTAGATTTGGAATAGAAACTGGGATTCAAAAAGAATCGGAATCGATAAAATTCAAATGATACTCTACCGTAGTTAAAACATGGACAAACATGATATTCCTTGAAAACAATGTTTAAATACATTATTTTATTATAAAGAATATTATTATTGTTGTTATAACTTTGAAGTACAATGCTAATATATTTCTGTCATAATTTCAAATCGAACTTTTATTTTGACAGGTTGTAGCAGACTTGTGTATTTGACAATGTTTTTTCTCAAATAAAACTAGGAAAAATGTATTTATGTTTTCTCTCAGAGCAGCTCTGCTGATGTTCATGTTTGTAACTTAGGGGTGCTCCGATTGATTGGCTTCCCATCACTAGGGCTGTGTATTGGCAAGAATCTGGCGATACGATACGTATCACGATACATGGGTTGCGATACGATATGTTGTGATACATTGCGATACTGTAAGCAAGGCGATATATTGGGATATTTCTTATTTTAGGAATAAGATATATAGGATAGCTGTCATTAAGAACACACCACCATATGCAAACCTTAGCAATAAATAAATAAAATAAATAAATAAATATAGATGAATACAGATGGTTAACATTCTCAGAACCTTTCAACCTTCCACACTTCAGCTTTGTACACCGAAACGGGAACTGGAACAATTCTTTCTTTCTCCATTACTAGCAGCGAACTGTATTAACACTAGCTTTAGTGGCGTGCCCTAATGCTAATATTTCCTGTCACTATTTAAGTTCAGAGATGAAGACGGAATATAAACTCATAACAAAACAAGTGCCATGAGTCTTGTATGATTTTTATTTTTTTTTTTAATATGGATATTCCGTTTTTGAGAATCGATGCGCTGTTGTCAAAGCTAAATACGCGTAGAAACAGTACATCCTTGTGGCGCGGCTGACACAGAAGAGAATACGCAGCATACGGTGATATAGAGAGACACAGAGGAGACTGTTGACAAAGGAATTGTTGAATAAAGGTAAATATATTTTTGACAGTTTCTTCATGTGAAACTAAACTTTTATTTTGACGGGTTGCCGTGAGGAACTTGCAGCTGCTGTGTATGTGATATGACGGTAGTTTTTTGTCAGATTAAACAGTAAAATGATAATGAAGTGACTCATATCATCATAGTGAGATGACAGAGGCTGAAAACACAGCGTACGTCATCTGTGCTTGTGTAAACAAAACAGTTCGTCGCACCATCTGCCATTCATTCATTCATTCATTCATTCATTCATTCATTCATTGCGGAAATTATGGGGCTTTTACGCGTGATGTCAAATGCTTCTGCAGATTTGTAGTATTACTATAGAATTTTACCTGAGCATTGCAAATCGTGCGTATTGCTTTGTTCTTGGTTCTTGTCAACAGTATCTCCACCATGATAAGCGCTGAATGAGTGACAGGCTTTCTGTTGTAACATTGCGCAAGGTAAATAAGAGGGTGACATCTTGTGGAGGAGACTGATGAAAAGACTCACATTAATCAGATTATGATTATCTTTTAAATGTTTGCTGAAATAAATAGCGGAAAAGATCAATTTGCGGCTTTTGAGAATCAATATCGAATCGACATAATTTTAAAAAAACGATTAATTGAAAAATTTATTTTTTTGCCCAGCCCTAATAAATATATATATATTTTTGAAAATGTCTAAAAAATGCTCCCCTCCACCCCTCAAATAATTAAAAAAGAACCCTCTCACAAGAATCACCTATAAGAGGGAAATTTCCCCCATTTTCAAAAATGAAATTCAGGCCCTGAATAAATGTCTAAATTTCCTTATTGGAGTATTACTATAAAGAATTCTACATGATAAAAATAAGGCTTTAAAAATATATGGTATCGGTGATCGTATCGGCAGATGCTGCTTTCTGCGATCGGTTATCAAAATCCTGATCCGGAGCACCCCTATTAGACACTGAAAACACCATTTATGTATGTACGTGTACTTCAGTATGTAGTAAATAAAACAGCACCACTCAGGGACATGCAGAAACAAACAGATAATTTATATAGCAGTCACTTTGCGCATAAATATTCACAGACACATATCATATCTAGTTTTGATTTATCCATCCATCAGATTGCGCGTTTTACGTGACATCCTAATTATAGTACTGTAAATTCCATGTTCAGGCCTGCACTGGGATTCCCAGTGCTTCACGGAAATCAGACGGCCTTAACTTTTAACTTGTTGTAAATGCGACACCTTTATCTGCACGGAGGGATGGTGTCCGCGAATATGTGCTAACATGTTGGATGTATTGCCTGCTTTTGCAGCTACTTTGCTTCCGCATTTTTTACAAATTGCATCTGTTCTCAATGACAACCCCGAGTTAATTTTTATATATATATATCCGAAGTATTCCCATACTGCAGATTTACCTTTTTTTCGGTGGGGATGGAGATTAGATATAATCTCTGTTGTTTTCTCTGCTGTATGTGCGTGTAAGCAGCCAAGTGAATGCAGAGTGAAGGAGCGGAGCGGAAATAAGTTGCATATGTGCAGGTGAGAGTATTTTTTAAAACCGTAGATATGCAAATGATTACAGTATGATAACCGTGCACGTTCAAACCGTGATAAACGTCATACCGGTATATCGTTAGGTATAAAGTGCTTTCAATTTTTTTTTTTTTTTTTTTTTTTACTTTTCATCTTAGATTTGATTAGTCAAGTATGTCTGCTTCTGCTCTCTCTTGTCCATTTGCATTTTTTGTGAGAGTGTTGCTAAAGCAGATATGGAACTATCAAGAGGTCATTTAGGCCCTGTGTTTCCACTTTTGCTCTCTTTCAGTTTCGTTTCTTGGACTAATCTTACTTTCTTAGGTCACACACTTTGCAAACACACACCCATATGCAAACATACAGATGCACTTTGAATAAACCTGATATTTACATAAGCACAAAAATACATCTCTATCTATGAGGTGCACACACACACAACTGCTCATTAGTTGTATTTTATATTTTTGATTAACGATTATATGAAAGTGTGTGTGTTTGTGTTAATATGTCTGATCTTTGAATAAGTCAGGAGTCAGGACCCAATAAAGGATGGCTAATTTCCAGCTCATTAAGGAAATTTGTAAAAGAAGAGAGTTAATTAATGACCACAAGTTTTGTAAAATGGCAATTTTTCTAGCAAATATATTAAAAGTATATATGTGGGCCAGTAAAAAACATTTTTTTTTACTCAGCATGCCAATACTTTCATAGGACATTGACAGTATTGGCAGAGCTGCTCTATAAATATGTTAGAACACACAGACCCAATGGCCTGTGTCTGTGGAATCATGAGCATGCATCTGCAGTAGGTGTATTCATGTTGCAGTGGTGGTTAGCTATGATGAATGCTGTCAGACTGCCTCTACAGAGCATCATGCCCACGGCTGAAAATTTTTCCATGCTGTTTAGTTTTACCAGCACGGACCGACAAATGTGCTTAGACATTGATCTGATCCCCAGAAGAGACTTGTGCATTTGTGTGTCTGTGTTGGTATTTATGCTTAATTTGCATGACTTGTTTGTTGAACCTGAGTGACTGGCGGTACTAAGACCTTCCTTTAGATAGAAAATATGAGTTTCCATTCAGAGTTTCCACTTAGATAAGCAAAGGCCAGTTTAGTGGACCTTTACCTTCATGTAACCAGTTCTTTCTCACTGTGATATAAGGTGAATTTTGAATAATTCTGAGCATTTTTAAGAAGTGAGTCTCATTTTTAAAGGGATACTCCACCCCAAAATGAAAATTTTGTCATTAATCACTTAGCCCCATGTCATTCCAAACCTGTAAAAGCTTTGTTCGTCTTCTGAACACAATTTAAGGTATTTTGGGTGAAAAACCCGGGAGGCGTGTGACTGTCCCATAGACTGCCAAGTAAGTTATACACTTACCCCTGATGGCAGACGGACTATTCTGACGATGTCTTTCATACTTTTCTGGATCACTTGACAGTGTAACTTACTTGGCAGTCTGTGGGGCAGTCACAGGCCTCCCGGTTTTCATCCAAAATATCAGAAATTGTGTTTCGAAGATGAACAAAGCTTTTACGGGTTTGGAACAACATGGGGGGCTAAGTGATTAATGACAAAATTTTCAATTTGGGGTGGAGTATCCTCTTAAGTAATAAGATGTCTAGAATTCCCAGAGTGCAAATTGTTCTTCAGGGTGTGATTGTTTCTCACCTGTCCAAAATTTCTAAAATGCCTCTGCAGATGATGTAGGAAAGCGTTTTATTTCTCACACTCTTACTTTTGACTTTCAGGTTAGTTTAAGTTCAAATGAGAACTTTAGTTATCAGGTATCTGAACTAGGGATGTCAAATTTCGATTATTTCCATGATCGATCCTCGTTTAAATTAACGATCAATTAATCGATTAATCGTTAACCATAATGCTGCAAAATGCGTCTATTGCATCCACGCAGTCACCGGCATGACAGGATGTGCAAAAGCCACACACACACACACACACACAATGCTTCTCACTTGAATTAAAGGGGTTTTAGTCTGAAAATGCTAGTAGCAGAACTGTAAAATGAATAGATGTGATTATGATCATTTGATAAAATGAAGAGAGCGCGCCATACGTTTGAGGTCATTTTAGTTTGTTGACTGTTTGCCTGCACGGAGACCGCTGAACGCACCTCTTTAAATGGTTTTGTGGTGCTCGTTGTTGTATTTTAAAACACAATTGCAATGTTTTCAACTGACATTATGGTATTTAAAATGAAATTATCCCAAACGTAACTGTGTGACTGCGCTGCGCATTAAGTGAACTGCTTACATCGGCGCTGCTGCACCAAAACACTGTTGCTCACATTAATTTGATCCTGCTGGACTCTGTCCTAGAAAATGTCAGATTTTTAATTTTTGCGTTCCGTTAGCCCTATTTGTTTTTAAAAATCCGGCATACAGTGCATCAGATTGTGACAGTGCATGCGTGCAGACGAGGGCGAGAGAGCGCGTTGCTTTGGCTAGATTTTATTTGGAGGTTATTGCTCATGTCTCATTCGGCACAAATCGAAATGTTGCCATATTCGCAATGTATTTGAATGTTAAACTATTATTTATAATGTAAACTAGGCTTTTACTTAAGACGCATTCGCATAGGCTATAGACGGAAAAGATGATCCTCTTATGAGCAAAAACGTCCTTTGCATAACAGCAGAGTGAGCCGGTATACTACGGTCTATTCATAACAGAGTGAACCGGTATACAACAGTCTATAGCCTAATTTTATTTTGATAATGAACAGACTGCGATGTAAGTTTGAATCGCTAGAATATAAGTGTGCAGCAGGCTCCGGCGCGATCTAAACAGCTGAGACATAAAAAAAAAAAAAAAAAAAAAAAAACATTTTCCACAAAAGTGTTTCCTTTCATTTGTGAGCACACACAATAAAAACAGGTTTGCACTCTTGAAAAATAAAGCAAACAAATAGAATGCGTTGTCATCCTTTTTCTTTTCTTTCTGTGAACTTATGGAGCGCCGCCACACTTCTGTTTTAAATCCGTTAGCCTATCTTAATTATTTAAGTCAGATATATTTCGCATATTTAAAAAACAAAAAAACAATTATGAAAACAAATTGTAATTTTTATGCTGGGCCTATTACTTATATAGGCTATACATTTTCCTTAAAACATCCCATTTTGTCCCAGGGCTCGAAAACCCTTACCCTATACTGTAGGTCCATGCAGAAACTTGCGAACGATGCTCGGCGTCACCGTTTAGTGACATCACTGAATGCTCCGGGAAAACGTATTGTGTCGGTCACAGCGCCTATTAATCGCTGTTTTGAATCCAGCAATTATTTATTTACAAATTATAAGCTCTGGTTATGACAAGTGTGGTATAAAAGCTTTGTTTATTAGAGGAATAATAGGATAATGTTAGATCGCGAGCGTGCCTCTGGATGCCGTTCGAGCCCATAGTCTTTATTTACGCGGCTTTGTTCTGGTTTGCCGGGTGTTTAAGAATTTCCACAAATTCAATAACATATAGGCATTGTTTCTTTTCCTAAATCTTCACAGTCTAACCCTCTAATTTCGCAGGTTTATTTTATTATATTTCACTTTTAATAACTGTTTTCGCATCTCTTGGTAAACATGGGAAGGGAAATTATAGATTTCATGAATTAAGAATTCGTTCGATTTATTAATTTGTTCCCTTATTTCACTTAAATCATGGGTTATTTAGGGAACAAAATTAATGAAACATGGACAGTTGCCACAAATTAATAAGTCACAGAAACGAATTAACAAGTTGTAGGAATGAATAGACTACCTGTCCTGTGTCCCGCAGCCCTGCAAAGCGCACTATATGAAACAGTTATCTGATGAAATGACTTAGTTACTACATTTCTATTGCTTTTTATGTTGAAGAACTTTTATGTTGTTTCTATTTTAATGTACTTTAAAGTTTAAATCACATTAAAAGCTTAATTTGTACATTGTAAATGAATGATGATGCTTTTATATACAGTCACTCACAGCCGCTCGCACGTGTTTTGCGCATGAGCCGCTCGCAGCCCAACATTAAATCGGTTAAACCGACCATCGACAGCCTTAATCGATTGCATCTCTTATCGACAATTAATCGATCATCGATTAATCGTTGACATCCCTAATCTGAACACCTTGTTCTGCACAAGTTAAAGATGTGACAAAGGAAATAAATGCAGCCCGCCAACATTCACTTGCTGTCAAATGTGGAGAAGGGATTTTATGTTAGGCCGCTCTAGCAGTTTGCAAATATAGAAATAACCAAAGAAGAATGTTCATTTAGTGTAGGTGTAATTGCAGTGTCCAGACAGATTTTGTGTTCAACCTCAGGACGAAAGAGCAAGCCAATCCACTCTGCAATCTTAACTGTCTTGTTGGTTAACTCCTACATAGACACTATACTTTTGGTTAAAATATAGTACTAAAATCTACAAAATCACCTTTTTTAGCATACTAAGTCAGTAGTAAAATCTGACAATAGTGGTATCATAAATTTTGCTGCTTTAAATTGAATCAGTATGAAAGTGTATTTTGTTCAGACTGGTTCAGCTAATGTGCATGTACCTTTTAGACTAAAAAAGATTAGTTGAGATAGGAAGTTGAGATTAACTGAAATTCATAACATTGAGATTTTCATTTTTCCAAAACAGGGATTTAAATGGTCACCGTGGTCCATTTTTCAACCTTGTTTTGGGAATCTTGAACTGTTTATTTTTGTGTGGATTTAAACATGATTGCCGAGTTCACATATGCCCAATAGAACCAATTTAAAGGGGTCATATGATGTCATATGGGGTCATCACAATGAGAAAAACCAAAGAATATTTTTATGATGTGCAGCAAAAGATAATTGAGCTTCACAAATTAGTGAAGTGGCTTTAAGAAAAGAGCTAGAGCAGTGAAAATTCCCATTTCCACCATCAGGGCAATAATTAAGAAGTTCCAATCAACAGAATGTTATAAATCTGCGTGGAAGAGGACGTGTCTCTATATTGTCCTAATGCACAGTGAGAAGGAGAGTTTGAGTGGCTAAAGACTCTCCAAGGACCACAGCTGGAAAATTGCAGAAAAAGTTGAGTCTCGGGGTCAGAAAACCTTAAAAAAGTTGTCAAACAGCACCTACATCACCACGTTGTTTGGGAGGGTTTCAAGAAAAATTCTCCTAGCTCATCCAAAAAAAAAAAAAAAAAAAAAAAAAAACTCGACTGGAACTTCAAATGGGACTGGCTTCTATGGTCAGATGAAACTAAAAAATGAACTTTTTAGCAGCAAACACTCAAGATGGGTTTGGTGAACACAGGGATAAAAAGTACCCCATGTGTACAATGAAATATACTGCTGTGTTTTTGATGTGGGGCTATATTTCTGCTGGAGGTCCTGGACATCTTGTTTAGACACATGACATCATGGATTCGATCAAATACCAACAGATAAAAAATCAGTAAGTGACTGACTCTTATAATGGGCCATGTTTGGATCTTCCAACCGTACAATAATCCAAACTCAAACCTCAAAAAACAACACAGAAATGGGTCACTGAGCACAAAACCAAGCTTCTGCTATGGCCATTCCAGTCCCTCTGACCTGAACCCTCTAGAAAATGAGTGTGGTAAACTGAAGAGAAGCACCACCAACATGGAGCTGGGAATCTGAAGGCTCTGGAGTGATTCTGGATGAATGAATGGTCTCTGATCTCTTGTCAGGTGTTCTCTAACCTCATCAGGCATTATAGGAGAACATTTAGAGCTGTTAAACTGGCAAATGGAGGTTTCAAAAAGTATTGAATAAAAAGGTGCCTTTAATTGTGGCCAGTGTGTATTAGAGAAAAACATTTTTCATAATGATATTTCACCCCATTTTAAATTCTTATTATTCAATGAAAGGTTAGATTTTTGTGATTAAAAAAAAAAAAAAGATCAAAAGGATTAATAATGCAGATTAATTTTCACAGCCTCCTTTGATCATATTTACCAAGGGTGCCGATATTTTTGGCCATGACTATATTTAAATTTGGTCATTTAGCAGACTCTTTTATCCAAAGCAACTTACAAATGAAGACAATAGAAGCAACAAAAGAGAAATAATATGTAAGTGTGTATTATTATAGTGTTATATTTTAGTTTCACAAAGAAACGTGCAGCATTTTGTCCAAGCAATAATAAAAGGACACGTTTCATTTAATTTGTCTTAAATCTCATTTTGTTAAAAAACAATTGTGAATCGAATCGTGAAATCAAAATTGTGAATCGATTTGAATCGTGAGTTGAGTGAATCGTTACATCCCTATTGCATAGCATGTTAGTGAACTATGGCTCTGTGTATTAAATGCTGCTTCATCTGAAAGCAGGTGATGGTGATTTACTACCAATCACAGAACTGGCTTTACTGACGAGATGTGCATGACAATCGCATGCCATTAATTGCACAGCCCTGGCTACTATGTATGAATTGATTTAATTTTTTTCTAATTTACATTTATGTATTTTGCCATACTTTTATCCAAAGCAACTTACATTGCATTTATTGTGTATGTTATATCAGTTCTTGCAATCCCTAGAAATCAAACTCATTACCTTGCCATTGTTAGCGCCATGTTTGAGCTACAGGAAGTCTATTGGAGTCATTACCTAAGTCATGGGCAGACTTAGCACATGTACAGAATGATGGAACCACCTGCAGCAGCAGCTATGTGTGCATGAGTAAGGATGACGGCCAGTTTGGCATGCATGTGCGGATTCAACCCTGGTCATGGGATTGGCACCTGGCACCAGAATACTAGTGTTAGTAAGAGCTGGAAGAGCATGGGGAGGTGATAGCAGGTACCTTGGCACAGTCATCTACTGAACATACTGAACTTCCATGACACCAAGAGATTATTTCAGTGAATTAATTCTTCTTTTCTAAGCAGCTTGCATGTATAGTATATCTGCAGGTTTGCCCATGCAGTGTTAAATACTGCTACCATTGCTTGAATTTAGTGTTCAGGTAACATGTTGGAATAAACTTGATCTGCTGGGTCAGGTTGGGTTGGGTTGAGTTAAATGGTGTGCTGCTTTCTAGGGTCAAATTATTAGAGATGTGTAATAATGAGTTGTCACCACACTTTCCCTTTCCTGACTCAGAAGCCTCACTAGCTCTCCCAGCTGTAGTAACCTGCCTTTGAATGGTTACTTACCTGTAACTAGGGTGTGAATTTGTTTCTTTGTTCTTCTCTTACCCTGAGTCATGTTAACCAATGTTCTCAGTGCTTAAATGACAGCAATATCATTCAAAAGTTTGGTGTCAGTAAGATTTTTTTTTAAAAACTAATTTATACTTTTATTCAGAAGGGGAGCATTGAATAAATCAAAATGGTACTCCCTTTCTCGCTTAAAGATATGTGGTACTATGCCACCAAATCACTTTGATGTAGTATTTGTGTTAAACATTAAAGAGCTTTATTGCCAATAATGCAGTCACTCTTTGATTATGTATTTGATTATACTTAATTTCTCTCTTTCTCTATCCAGCCTGCATGAGGAGATAAAGGACTTTTATGAGTATATTTCTCCTCGTCCAGAGGAGGAGCACATGAGGCTAGAGGTGGTGGCCAGGATCCACAGAGTCATCAAGGACTTGTGGCCCAATGCCGAGGTTAGTGTTACTCACACACACACACACAGTTTCAGCTAATATGATTGTCTACTTGGGGTTTATATCATTTTGTATTCATGAATATTTGGATGGTGGGGAACAATCAATAAGGTACCTGCCAAAGAAGCATAAATACAAACACTTTTTCAGAACTTCCACTTGACCTTTTAAATATCAAAGACAATATGAGAATTTGTTCTCGCAGTAGTTCACTTGTCATGGACATGCAGTGGTTTAAATATAGAGCCTTGAGGAAACCCCATTTCTAAGTTGTCACTGGAACCCATTATAAATACAACAAATACTCTTCTCAATTCACCCGTACATCTAAAAGGATATGTTTATTGATTTAACAATGAATTTGCTTTATATTGTTGTGGTTTTTTTTACAGTTTGCATTGCTCAGTCTAGCTATTTTGTAATGGCTAATCATCTAATTACTTAAGTTAGATAATTATGTCAGATCTATAAGACAACTGGAGCTTATGGATGTTTTCCGGCAGCGAAAGAAATATTTCTAATTGGGGTTCAATGTAAAATAATAAAGACACATGATGTGGCAATTTCAGCTGCACAGAATCTGATAAGAAAATGGCACAGCAAACTCAACAGTGACCCTTCAGTGTGTTCCAGAGGTGACGGGACCTTCTGTTGCTAAAATGTACTTTTAAATGCATGGATAATGAGCTGAAAAATAATCTAAATAGTGTCAACAGCCTGATTTGACCTTTGTGTTGAAGGGAAAAAAGGTCTGGTTTTATTTCTTGTTGAAACGTTCTTGATATTTAGCTCAGAGTGCAGAGTAATGTTTCAAAGAAACCTAATTGGTGTAATAACAGCGGATCACTTGTTTCTTGACATCTGTATGAGTGCATATTGTTAGAATAGTAGCCAAGGCACTTGTAGCTAGAACATGCGTTTGTATCAGAGTTGTTCTTCAGAGGCATGATGTTTATATTTGGCTCCCACAATGCTGTGTTTGTCTTCCTGCACTTACACATTGAGGAAACCAAATTAGTATCCCCTTCACAATGCCAGTGTCTGGTTGCTTTCTGTAATTTGGGAATGCATATTTATTGTCAGTCATTCTAGCTCCTAAAATGATCATTTCTACTGTATGCTGAAAGCATCACACATGCAAACAGCTGCTAATGGTTACTACTAAAGATGATTTATTTTCAACAACTTTCTCAACGTTACCTAAAGAATGTGAATAGTCTGTGTCAGTGTAAGCACAGTGTAAACTTAACCTGCTGTTTTTTTAGAACCACATACAGGACACCAAGTCCCTGTGTGAATGAATACTTCCTGTATACTACTTGTTTTGAATTATTTATTTATACTTAGCTCAAATGTATATTTATTTTTATTTATATTTATTTTGCACACTAGATGTTATGTTATTTTATGTGTTAACTGACAGCATACACAGATTACTATACTTTAATTTACAGCTCTATCTCCAGAAATGTTCATGTGTCTGAGGTCACATCTTTCTCACCAGTTTCAATCGAAGTGTGTTTTTGCAAGTAATTGCACTCGTGTACTCAAACATCAGAGTGTATTGTTTGGTGTGAATATGTATGTTTTGTTTGTTATTTATAGATATTTCCTGTTTTAAATATGAATACAGGATGGGTGTTGGGACTAATATTTTCTAGATTCTTGTAAGGGCAGATTTAACATGTTTTCCTATTTTCTGTTTCAGGTTCAAGTGTTTGGCAGCTTTAGCACAGGCTTGTATTTACCTACAAGGTAATGATGATTTTATTTACTTTTTTTTTTTTTTTTTTTGCTCTTGCTGTATTTTTTCCACTCAGCACAAAATTCATATTTTATAATGTTGTTTTTTTATTTTTTTTGTTTTTTTTGTGCAAGTATTATGACGTGTAGATCTAAAAGTGTGTATGTGTACTTTTTGTGTGCTTGCAAAGAGGGATTAATATTTGTAATTTTAGCTCTGCTTATCCTGTGATCCTGAGTTGTGTGCAATTATTATATTTTTTTTTTTTTACACTCCAGTCTCACGATCCCACTCACACAGTCATACTGTTTTTATACACCACCTGGATTACTGAACTGTGGCTTTGTAGAATAAATCTGTCTGTGTCAATACAGAAGTATGCTAGTTGTTGAAACAGTTTAGTTTAATACTCACTTGTAGCGTCCATAAATTAATGTGTAACACTCTGGTGCCCTTTCATAAGTTTATTTTTAGTTTATTAAAAGTCATCAAACACATCATTCAGTGTATTGCTCATTCATTAAGATGAGAATCATTCTTGTTTGCTTATATTTAACACTTTTGTCTTCTCCCTCTTTATTTCAGTGATATAGACTTGGTGGTTTTTGGTCACTGGGAGACTTTACCTCTCTGGACTCTGGAAGAGGCGCTGCGCAAGAGAAAAATTGCAGATGAGAACTCTGTCAAAGTCCTGGACAAAGCAACGGTACGAGCACCTCTGTGTCATACACATGCGCTGGCTGTTTTTGATGTCAGACATCCCCTGCTTGTGCTTTAACACACATGTGTGTGTTTGTAGGTTCCCCATCATTAAACTGACAGACTTGCACACAGAAGTAAAAGTGGACATCAGCTTTAATGTACAGAATGGTGTTAAAGCTGCAAAGCTCATCAAGGACTTCAAACAGGTGAGTGTGGAGTTTTTTTTTAAAGTCCTCTTTCAGCTCAAGCGATAAATTAAGAGGGAAACAAAAATGCTGATTTCAGATGGAGCTGTTTAGTTTTTAGAAACTCATTTGAACTTGATTTTCAACATCTCAAAATGTTAAAAAAGTCTCCCAAGCACCCAATTTTTCATTTTTCGTTTTCCCTTTCTGTGCAAATCCGCAATAAAAAATGTCTACATACTCTTCCTCCACATGCTTTCATGTTCTTTTTCCATTTTTTTATTTTTCTTTTGTTGTTTGTTGGTTTGTTTTAGAATGTTATTCTAGGAATGTAGCTGTTAATCTTGAAGAATGATTTGTAGTTGATATGCAAGGTGGTTTTTAGTCTTGTAGTTTGCAGTCTTGACTTTATGCAGATTTATTATGCAGACTTGTGTGTATTTGTGTGTGTGTTTCAGCAATTTCCTGTATTACCGTACCTGGTGCTGGTTTTGAAGCAGTTTTTACTGCAGAGAGAGCTGAATGAGGTTACGGGAGGAATCGGATCATACAGTCTGTTCCTCATGGTTGTCAGCTTCTTGACAGGTAACACACTTCTACATATTCCGTCAAATCCACACACTGTCTCACAGTACCCTAAAATAAATCCTACTGAAAACATGCATACTGCACTGCACTGTGACAGTAGAGATTTTTACATTGTTAAAAAAAAAGATTTGAGATGAACATTCAGCGTTTTTCATTACAGAAAGAATGGACTATTTAAAGTATAAAAAAAAAAGAAACCAGCTAGTTGTTGTAATCCTAATTTCACAATATTACTGTTTTTACTGTATGTATTATGGAGCCTTGGTGAGCGTAAGAGACAAAGCCATTACAGTTTAATTACAGTTATAATTGCTGTTTTATTTCCCAGCTGCACTACAGAGAGGACGCGTGTAGTTCAAACACCAAACCTAGCGTGTACTGTTGATAGAGTTTTTTGAGCTGTACGGACGGCATTTTACTACCTGAAGACGGGGATAGGATTTAAGACTGCGGCTTCGTACTTGGCCAGGCTGAAGTGCAGAAAGGCATGCTGGGATGGGTACAGACCCTCTATGCTTTACATTGAGGATTCCTTTGCAGCCAGGTACACAACACAAACTCCTAATGCACCACACCGACACCTTTTAAACCGATCAAACTGACACAAACATGCCACCAAAGATGGTATGGATAAGATGTTTATCATTGTTGTTTTGGTTGTGTCTTATGAAAACTATGTAGGGGGGCGAAGTCTCATAGGGGGCGTGCAGGTGAAAGGAGCCTTTTGAATTACCGCGTACGTTGCTCTTAAGTCTGCTTGTATTGTCCCCAATTGCCAAGCACTACCCCACCAACAAGTCAGAGAGGTGAGACAAAGAGCACTCTATAGAGACGTGTGTTCAATTTCCTAAGTTTGTAATTTCATGAGTAGAAAACCCTGCAAAACTGCCAGGACAACCACTGAGAGAAGTCAAGGTGTGACAAAAAAATAGTTACTGTGAATCAAAATCAAGATCGACTCAGAATGCATGATTGGTCTTATCTTTGTTCCCCCAGAAACAGTATCGCGGACTATCGAATAATACGTTGTCACACAGGAAGAGTAGCAGAGTACCGTGTACTGGATCAGTGTGGAGTCGGGGCCAGCCGGAGCACAATGAGCCGGTCATCAATTGTAATGGTAAGACATTATCCCTTAGCCCGTTTGGATACGTCCCTTGACCCCTAGAAAGCTGCTGAATATACCCTTTTTTTTTCTCCATAGCAATATGATGTCACACGGTTAGTTGAGTCTGAGGAGCTTTGATGAGTGTAATAATAACTGTTACAGAAGATAGTGCGGTGACTGCCTGGGGTTCCCCGGAGCAAAGCCTCATCAAACTCTTCCTCTCCTTCCCCCTCTACCCCTTCATCGCCATCATCGTCATCGCCATCTTCAGCAGCCTCTAGCTCAAGTGATGCGGTAAGTTTTGTTTGTTTAATAGATATATAAATATATATATATTAATGTTTTTTTTTTTTTTTTGTTCTGTACAATTAGCATTTTTTTCTCAGACTACGGGACGAAAAACACCGGACGTATATGTTTGGGGGCGGGCCAGTGTTCGTTAGACCTGCGTTAAAATATTTTTCATCGCTTTTAAATTTCACATAACTAATTAATTAACACGTTAAATGATAAAAGGGTCTGAGCACCTGCCCTGTTTCTTCTGAGAGAGAGTTGCCCCTTTTTCTGGGGAGTTTTTTTTTTTTTTTTTAAATAAAAAAAAACGAATATATGTAGTTGTGTAGGCAGTGTTTGTTTGCGCACAGCTTCCCTGTAAAACAAATAAAAAATTTAACTATCAGTCGGGTCAGGAATTTGAGGGACTGTCGAGTTCTCATGCCTTTCTCCCTCAGCGTTTCAAACATGACACGCAGCACAGCAGTGTAGAACACATTTATAGCAGAAAATCACAGTCACAGACAGGCAGAGAGCGAGAAGTGAGCCCTCACTCCCTCAGTTGTGTTTTTCTTGTGTGGAGGTGGGGGAACAAAGGATAAGCTAACTTGCCTCGAACTTTACAGCTAATATCCAAAAAGACAAAACGGCAAATATAGTTAATGTCGCTGCTACCATGATCATGAGCTGCAAGGTAGTAAATAGCTAAAAATTAAGCTAGGCAATATATCATTGGGGCAATACAGGCTAACTATAATGGAGCAAGCCACGCATCTGAATGACAGTAAAATTAATTAACGTCATCAGAATCACTACATTGATATGCAAATCAGGTGTTAAGTGATTAAAGTTGGCACGTAATTTGCATACCTTTGACACAAGGTCATTGTGCAGATGAATAGGATAAACAAACATAACTAAAGCATAATCACGACGACACTGCCCTAGCGCTGTTCTATAACTTCTGGCCGCAGATATTAGTTGTTAATTGAGATTACATCAAGAGATTTTTTTCCTTCTTGAAATGTTATGTTTAAATATGGCATGATAGCTTGTTTTGGTTAATGTAAGAAGAAAATCTACAGACGGGCAAACAGACGTGAAGGTAGTTAGGCTTAAAACAAACACGGGCTTAATGTGTATTTTGGTAAATTTCCTTTCTCATTAGAACAAAAGGACGACATTGGAAGAAAAACATAGAGCAACAATCTTCAAACTGAACAGTTACACATGAAGTGTCCTGACCTTAAAACAATAATAATTCATAATTTCATAATTTTGATCTCCGGCTACTCCGCTATTTAATAACTATCCATTTTCTATTTGTATGTTGAGTTGAATCTTTAACAGATCCCTGCAAATGTGACAACAAAGTTTCCTTGTCATCCATCTGTAATTGTGCTGTTTGTGCATGGAACAATAAGTGTAATTATAACAATACTAATATAGTAATAATCGTATTTATCGTATAGTAGATAAAGTATAAGTATACAATTTATTTTCTAGTGCAACATTAACAAATTTAATTAGTGAAAAATAGTCGCCTCTTCTGGGGGGGGGGGGTGCAGTCAAGTTTATTCTAAACATAAACTTGGGACTCATAGCATCCCTCAGAAAAACATGCACTATCGTTGGCTTAGTTTCCTTTCTGTTTTTGTGTCTCTGTATTTTGTTTGATGCTACGTTTTACAATATACAATAGAATACATTTTATATACACTAGATTGGATCAAATATTTATCTTGTCATTCTCATCAAAATTAAAACAAAACTATTTTTTATTTTTTTTGGACATGGCTTTCTGCAGGACTCCCTTGATGCTGGGCAGCACCCCTGTAAGACTATCAAAAGCTATTGGGCGCGGGCGCTCTAACCTCCTACAGTGAGAAACACACGAAAGGAATCTGTCGGCAATCACCGGCGACAGGATCACAAAACATCTCAGCAATCAATGGCCCACTTACCCCACTAACTAAGGGCTCACAAGGTAACGGAGTGAACTCTTGTATGGAAAGTGACTTATGATTTCCACTTTCGTGATGGGGACACTACATTGGTTCACATATCTTCAGTAATTACAACTAACACTTAACTGTAACATTCCATTTGTTAGCATTGTTCAGCAAATTGATCTTGGTATTAGTTCAGGGTTTAGCATGAATTAATCTGTGGTAATACAGGACTACTTTATTCTTCCTCTGCTTCTAGCCTAATTCAGCTTTATGATAACCTGACATTGTGTACATGATGGGACATTAACTATGTGTATTATGAATTGAACACTGTCACAAATTACTCAATGAACAACCTGTATATTTATTAAATAACCAAAACCTGAATAAATGCATTAAAAAGTCTTTTTAGTTTTATGATATCTAATGCATTAATGGTAACATATTAGATTAGGGAACAAATTTTATCTATACCTAAGCTTTTCCTCAATAAACTCTTAAATTTCCTGCGTTGTTAATTGTAAGTACGGTTATTGGGTTGGGTTTTAAGGAGTCTGGAATAGGAGTCAGTTAGAAATAAGGCATTAATATATGTGTCTAATAAGTTGCTAATAAACAAACAATAGCTAGTAATATGCATCCTAATAAGCTACTATATAAAAGTGAGAACGGATCCTTAAAATATGGTTATCGCAGTAACTGATTGTGAGCAAACAAAGTAACGTGTTTTAATATAAAACCTCTTTGTGTTTTTTTGTTTTTTTATTTAGCGCCGACAAGCTTGCTAACAAAAGTGCTCAAGGGGGCCACACACAACCCCAAAAAGATCCAGCAAAACGCCAAGTCCCCAAAAGCGTGCGCGTAACATGAAGAGAGGAAAACTCAGTCGGTGAGCATAAGCGCATGAGGACTTCTGTTAGATAGGGGGAGCTGTTCTTGCAGCCTCACACCTGGCTCTTAAATGTCTCTGCCCACAGAAGGGTGCTGATGGTATCATTTATCTCTCTCGTGTCCTACTGTTTAAGGGAAATGCGTGTGACTTTGTGGCTGGAAAAGGTAAAACAAAAAAAAAAAGAATAGTTAAAGTGGGGCGTAGCGTAACGTGATTGAAATCCTGTGGGAGAGTTTAGGCCTGATCTCCATTGGCTTCTGCACAGCGTCTGCCTCACCGCTGCCATGTATAGCTGCACTGCCCGTACTGGAGATGTGGAGGACCAGAGAATGTAGGAGAGCGCGAGAGATGCAATTGAGCCAATCCATGAAGCCCTTTACTTTTGCCTCACTGAGGACACACGAAAAAAAAACAAAAAAAAGGACTTGAATTACAAAAAAATTGTTACTATTGAAAGGGTGTAAAATTTTTAAATGTCCTAAAAAAATTGAACATGAATGAGTACATTATAAAGAAAATTATGCATGTTTTTTTTTTCTTTTTTGAAGAGTGTTTCTTTTTTTGTCTTTGTTACAGCAGATTATTACAAATATTTGTACAGAAAAAAAACAAAAATGAAGACAAAAAAAAATATAGAATATAGTATCCAACATGGAAATGGTTTCCATAATAACTTTTATAGTATTGGTTCAATTTTTGCCATGCTGTAGATGTTACACACATTAAACCAACAAACAGCGTGATTCCACAGCTATGTACGGGTTTGGGTTCAATTGCCAACCCGTCTCATCAGCCTCTTTCTGCTGTTCAATGTCACGATGGGGTTAGGCAGTGCTGAGAGAGGTTGTTGTAGTTGACTGCACATCTGAAACACACAGGTGTTTTCAAAACAAACTTGCCGAAAACAAATCAGTGCACACTGTATGAATGTGGTGTGTGGATGAGGTATGTGTGACAGTCGTCAGCAAGAGGAGTAAAGTGGTAGATCTGGAAATTGAAATAACCCCCAGCTGTGGTTTTTCCAGTCGCTTAGACTGATCTGCCCATCACAAAATAAAGTTGTATTTGTTAATGTCTTCTTTCCACAAAGACAGTGGATTTATATATGCTGCTGCCAGAGCAGACATGTTCTGTCGTATGGTGAGTGGCAACACATGATAGGTGTTGTCAAAGTAGTGTGCTATATAATATTATATATATATCTATATATATATATATATAAATATATATATATTATCTTTTTTTTTTTTTCTGAATGTCAAAGCCTTTTACGCATAAACAATTGAGTGACAAGTTTATTTCTGAAATACTCTTTTAAAAGAGATATAAGAAAACAAGTGGTTTAAACATTTTAATTTTGGGACTGGTCTATAACACGGGGGGGGATGAGGTGAATGATTTGTGTGCTTGTTTTCTTTTTTTGTGTATTTTCTTTAAAAAAAAAATTCTTCATTGCCACTGGATCTTGATGATTGTAAGAATGCCCATTCTCTCTCATTAATATTATGCAATTTTCGGATAAACCGTCGGTGGGGGTAACATAAGGTTCTTTGCCTACACTGTAATTCACCCCTGTGACTTTTTGTTTTAAGCTTTGCATCAGAGTTTTTACGGATCTCTGTAAGTTTACGAGATGAGGCTTTTGCATGGCGTATTGATATCAGTAGTCAGTAGTCGTCTGTCTTACCACCAGATGTATGCCACTGAAATAGAGCTGAGCGAATGCAGAGCTCGACCACTAGGAGGATCATTCGTGCCCCGCCAGTGTACAGACTAGGTTACTTAACATGTCTCCCCATGCTCATTCAGATCAAAAATGAACCGCCCCCCTACTCCACCATCCCGTGGTCACTTTATATTCTACCAACTGTCTTTCAAAGCTTTTCCTTTGTTTTGCCAAGTTGCCTCTCACTTTTGTACTTTCCTCCTGTTAAGTGTACTCCTGTTGTTTTTGGGCCAATTTTTGATTTGTTTCATGGTTTGGTTAGCTCCTCACTTGAGCTATGTGCCTGACGCCAGTCCATCCCCCCTCCCCCCCCCCCCCCCCCCCAACGCGAGACAGCAGACGATTTTTTGAGAGAGGATGAATTGGAAATGGTCATGAGATAAGGCATTAATCTGTGTCTAATAAGATGTAATAAACAAAAACAATATGCTAGTAATATGCCTCTAATAGCTACTATTTAAAAAGTGAGGAACTGATCCTTAAAATAGGTGTTAATCGCAATTAATGCATTTTAAGCAAACAACGTAACGTGTTTGATATAAAAAAAATCTTTGTTTTTTTTTGTTTGTTTTTATTTAGAGCAGACAGCTTGCTAACAAAAGTGTCAAGGGCCACACAACAACCCAAAAAAGATCAGCAAACGGCAAGTCCCAAAAACGAACCATGAAGAGAGAACCTCAGCGTGAGAGCGCATGAGGGACTTCTGTAGATAGGGGGAGCTGTTCTTGCAGACTCCACACCTGTCTTAATGTCTCTGACACAGAAGGGTGCTGCTGGTATCATTTATTCTCTCCTGTCCACTGTTAATTGGGATGCGGTGTGACTTTGTAGCTGAAAAACGGAAAACAAAAAAAAGACTAGTTAAAGTGGGGCGTAGGTCGGTTGAAATCATGTGGCCGAGAGTTAGGCTGATCTCCATTGGTTCGACACAGCTTCTGCTCACTGCCCATAGTAGACTGCACTGCCGTACTGGAGCTGTGGAGGACCAGAGAATGTAGGCGAGAGAATCAACTTGAGCAATCCCTAAGCCCTGGGACTTGCCTCACTGCGGACAACTAAAAAAAAAAAAAAAAAGGACTTGCATTACAAAAAAAAGGTTATCTTGAAAGTGTAAAGATGGATTTTTAAAGGTCTAAAAAAAAAATTGAAAAGGGTAATTAGTACAAGAGAAATTATGCATGTTTTTTTTTTCTTTTTTGAAAGAGTGGTTCTTTTTTTGTCTTGTACGCAGATTATACAAATATTGTACAAGAAAAAAAAAATGACACAAAAAAAAATATAAATATATTATTCCAAACATGGAAATGGTTTAATAATAATTTTATAGATTGTTCAATTTTTGCCAGGCTGTAGATGTACACACATTAACCAGGAAAACAGCGATGCCAGCTATGACGGGTTTGGGTGTCAATTGCCAACACGTATTCATCAGCCTCTTCTGCGGTTCAGTAACGATGTGGTTAGGCAGTGTGAGAGAGGTGAGAGGTGTTAGTAGTTTGACTGCACATCTGAAAACACACAGTGTTTACGAACAAACTTGCCGAAAACAAACCAGTGCCACGGTATGATGTGTGTGTGTGTTGAGTGTATGTGTGAACAGTCTGTCAGCAAGAGGAGGTAAAGGGTAGATCTGGAAGAAATTGAATAACTACAGCGGTGGTTTTAGTTTGCTTCGGAAGATCTGCCATCACAAAATAAGTGTAATTTGTTAAATGTATTTATTTTTATCAAAGACAGTGGATTTAATATGCTGACCGAAGAGGCCAGACTGTTATGTATTAGGGCGCTGAGTGGCAAAACCATGATAGGTGCTTTCATGTAGGTGTGCTTATATATATATATTATATTAATATATATATAATTTTTGTTTTTTTTTTTGAATGTCAAATACCATTTTTCCGAAACAATTGAGTGACCAAGTTTATTTCTGAAAGGACTTTTTAAAGAGATATAGAAAAAAAAGGAGGTTTTTTTAAACATTTAATTTTGGCTGGTATACTAAAAGGAGCATGAGGGTGAATTATTTGTGGATTTTTTTATTTTTGTTTATTTCTTTAAAAAAAACTCTTCATTCCACTGGATCTTGGCTGTATTTGTAAGAATGCCCCATTCTCTCTAAATTAATTATTATTTGCCAATTTTCCCCCTTCGGATAAACAGTTAGTGTTGGTTGTAACATAAGTTTATTTCATACACTGTATTTCCCCGCTTTGACTTTTTGTTTTAAGATTTCCTTAATAGTGTTCACGGATCTCTGTAAATGGTTTTAAGAGATGATGGCTTTTTGATGATTAATTGAAGGCCTTCATTAATGTCTTCAACCCGAGTTATGCCCCTGAAATAGATCTTGAGGAGAAATGCAAGAGAGCGATAGAACAGAAGGAGGCATAATTAGGGACTATCAGGCCGTGCTCCAGACACAGGTTTACTTACCCATGTATCCCAGCAACATTCATGCAATTACAATGACAGGCACAACTATCAAACAGTCAAGCGTGTACATTTTATATTTCTAAAAATTTCTGTTCACATGCGTTTCTTGTTTTGAAAAAGTTGCTATAAAATTTTGTACTGTTCCTAATGTTCAAGTTTACTAAATTTTGTTTGGACAATTTTGATATTGTTTCTATGTACCTTTGTAAAGAGCTCAGTTTAACTTGACGCCATGGTGACTGAGCCAAGTAAATGATATGCTGTTCTATAGTCAGCTGGTACAGCAGAACCAATGAACACCATAATTAAACCTGATATTATTTTCTCTCTCCAAGACCCAGTGGTGTCTCTTAGTTTCAACAGTAATACTCTGTTTTTTGCTTAACGTCATAGTTCTGTTTTGGTTGAGGAAATTGTTAAAAATGTGTTATAGGGTAGCAAATTTACTTGCCGCACAAACTTATTTTCCAATCGAAAATACTGTTACTTTGCATTCAGAGGAATTTGAAAAATATTTTGTTGGTTGCAGCTGCATTCTGCACCAGGTTTAAACATGACACTGAAAGAGTTAATAATCTTAAATCTGTTAAAATCCCACCTGCAACTGTACTCTTTGACTGTGAGTGACGCATCAAGCAGAAGAACTGAGCTAATTGAGCTAATCGTTTGTCCAGGTGGGACTCTTTGCCCTAGACAGACTCCCACATTTACCTGATCCTCATCTCTATTGTCTTTGACATGCCAATATAACACTTTACGATTTATATGGTCTGTGATTTGTTTGTGTGTGCGTATATGTGTGTGTGTGTGTGTGTGTATATATATATATATATATATATATATATATATATATATATACACACACACACACACAAATATACACACATACATACATACATACATACAATAATTGTTGGGAACAATTGTTGCTGCCTGAGCAGTCATATCACTTTCCCAAATCAGTCACTGACTGAAATAATAATGTTTTTTTCTTTGTATATTTCTTACTTCGTGCCTGTCTGTGAAGTGTAGGCTATTGCAGCTGCTTCACTGATCTGCACAAAGCACAGAACTGCAGCTTTCACAATGTTTCTTACTGACTTGTCCATAGTCACGTCTATGTTAAAACTGGTAAACCCAAAACTAAGCAAATAATGAATATGCGTATACAATTATATATTTTATTATTTTTGATATAATATTTCATGGTTAATCTTTGAAAAAAAAAATGACACATGGTTGATTAAAATTGTTTTGAGTCATTGTTTTGTTTTGAGTCATTGTTCATATTAGCTCTTATAGACTTCTATTAAGACATCAATATGTTTTGTATATTTTTGTGAGAATGAAAAGGGAATAAAGCTTAATTTTAGACTCGGTCATAAGGACGGTATGTATTCTAAAATAATAAAATGCACTTTAAAATCTGCAGTGTAGCTGTGTTATATCTACAATTTACATGTTTTTTTTTTTTTTTTTTTTATGTAGACTCCTTCCCATGATTTAACGCAAAAAAAAAAGAAAAAAAAAAAAAAAAAGATTTTGTCCCCAGTTCTGTTATAATGTTCTGACACCACAGAAACAGCGCATCCCTTCAGTGTTTTTGCTGCACACGGGGAGGCGCGCGCAGAGCAGAAGTGATCCGCGCGGTAGTTACCGTTTTTGTTCGAGCCGAGCTCGAGTGTCTGCGAGAGAAACAGTTAGTCAAGATTTTACACAGTCAAACACGGAACTGAGGGCCAAAATCAAATCTCTATGTATATTTACCGCTGTGGGTTTCGGCAGCAAACAACACTTTAGCAGCCAGGTGAGTGAAGTTTCTCACTTCAGCGAATTTAATACCTGTAGAGTTCAGTTACCTGGACTCTCGAGGGAAACTGAGCGAACAGAGATGTTCTTGATTTCTCGTTTTATATTGTAATATAAAGTAAGTTATATAAGTACATTTTCGGTTTTTCTGTTGTCTGTGTTCATCTCCATGGCTCAGTCGTGTCTGTAGCGCATCAGTT
Organism: Cyprinus carpio; assembly: GCF_018340385.1. Classification (NCBI taxonomy): domain Eukaryota; kingdom Metazoa; phylum Chordata; class Actinopteri; order Cypriniformes; family Cyprinidae; genus Cyprinus; species Cyprinus carpio. The sequence goes on from NC_056591.1 coordinate 15,797,591, forward strand.
GGTCTCAGTGAGAAAGAGTAAACATTCCTGACTGAAAATCTGTATCATTATTGTATTATTGATACATGAGAAAGGATTGTGGTCCGGTCTTATAGAAAGAGTTGAAAATGTCCCGGAAAAGACATAAGATGTTTGTTTGAAGAATTATATGTAGTTCAAAACATCTTTATTAGCCCTGTCCTACGAAACTGGTGTTAGATGTATGGTCGCGTTACTGTCATTTTGGTCCAAAATCTTTTTAAACACAGGTAATATGGTGTACAGTTAGCCCGATAATGATTTATTTCAAATACAATCAGTACAACTGACGCAGCAATCTTCAGGCTATGTCTGCTAGAAGTGGAAGTTACTGGGTTTCTTCTTGATATAAATGCTCTCTGTACAGGAAATGAATATGTCAGAGTGTATGAATCTAATGGTGCTTTTCCACTGCGTGGTAAGTGCACTGGAGGCTTATCATATGCAGTGTAGTCATTGTGAGTAAACATAACCACTGGGCTTACCATCTGAAAATGAACAGAGGAGAGGGACAGAGTAAAACAGATGCCCTCAAGGCAATCAATTCAACTCATATGGATTAACCAAAAAGTGGAGTAGAATTCAGTGGAGCATTTTACTAGTAGCCTACTTCTAGAATGATGCAGAGACTGCAGAGCTGAGTGAGACCTGTAGAAGCTTATTGGAGCAGTGTCTGGTTTTGTGACTTTTGTTTTGGGGTAAACCCTATCAGGCGTTGCCTCTTTACCGTTGCTGCTGTGCTTTTCACAAGGTGATGTTAAATGCAAAGCCTTCCAAGAAATGCTTACGAAGGTTTAACTGATGTCTGCTGGACAATAGGGTGCTTTGTTTTGTAATGTTGTTGTGATTGATTTCAAGAGTATAGTATAGAGTATGTAGGAAGCAGGTTCCCCCTTGGTCATTGGAGACATTGAAATATCACGGTAATTCTAAAATATAGTTTTGCCTGAAAAAATATGGAATAGAGAATTTAAAAATGTTTGTGGTCATGATCAGCTCTTAAATATAGAAAGTGAATCCTCCATGTGCGCAAATATTTATTTATTTAGTTAAAGGGTTAGTTCACACAAAAATGACAATTAGGGTGCATTTTACTCACCCCTGAGGCATCCTAGATGTATATGACTTCAGTCGGAGTTATATAAAAATTGTCTTTGATCTTTCAAGCTCTATCAGTGCAGTCAGCGGGTGTTGCATTGCTTCAGTCCAAACAAAGTTAAATAAAAAGTGCCCATCCATAAAAAAAGTGTCTCACACGGCCCCGGGGGGTGAACAAAGGCCTCCTGTAGCAAATCAATATGTTTTTTGTAAGAATGATATCCATATTCAAAACATAATAATCACTTGAATCTAGCTTGCACTCACTGAAACGGAAGTAGTTCCGGGCGGATGACGTATGACCTATGAGTTCAGAGTTTGAGCATGCACCGCTAAGAAGTGACGCACGCAGAAACGAAACGCAGCGGACAGATCAAACCAAAACAACGGTCAAGAATTAGAAGTACAAAACGAGGATTTGTAAAGAAGAATGTCGGAGGATTTGATATAAACCAAGAGGAGACTCGTTTTCCTTTGCTAAATTAAGGAAACTTTGCTTCCTTTGATCCTGTAAACAAACGTTGGTTTTCAGGAGACTCACCGGCGCATGCGCAACGCTGACCTCATATGTCATGCTCCCGGAACTAGAGCTGTAATCGGGCCTTAAAAGTTAGGCCCGACAGGACTCGAGCCCCAAAGATTTCGGCCCGAGCCCGACAAGTACATTTTGATTGACAGCTTTTTAAAAGCCCGAACCCGTTTACAGCCCGACATTATTCAAATGTGCGCACGCACACAGCTCTTTTGCCTTTTGTCAAGAATGAGTCATTTATACATGTTTTAACATAATTTATTCATGACTAACTTAGGCTATAGGCCATTTGGAAGTTGGAACAAAGAAATAAAATAAGTCCTTTGTAACATCGTAACAATCTCAGCACTCTAAATAGGCCTAGGCATAGGCTCATTTAGCCTTTAAATAGGCCAATGGCACCAATAAAAAATTAGTCTTTTTTTAACAAATTAAATTAAGTTAAATTCTAAATTAAGATGGGTACTTGGCAATAACGAAATTACGAAAAAGGCTCCGCAGGATTTGCTTCGCCACTAGCAACTGAAATTTAATAAAAGAATAATGCCAACATTAGCCTATATACTCTGTCTACATTATGCATTTAAGATTCAATTAATATTTAGTTATAATTTGAAAAACCTTTACTCACCAAGATTAGGCTAGGCCTACTTTTTTTTTTTGGAGGAAAATTATTGAATCCACTGTAGATGGCTTCAGCGCGTTCCTGCGCTCACTGATGGTGCGTCCAGCAATATAACCCACTGGCTCATTATTCTCATTTTAAACATGGTCATAACTTTTCCACACCTCAGACTTTGCTTTAGTTGCTGGTGCAACTAAAACGTAATCGCTTACATTTTCGCGTCTTTCTTGCGCTAATCGAAACCCATCACATGACCGCTCATTTACCTCGCAAACCGGAGCGCAAGCCCGAGCCCGCGTAAGATTATATAAATTAAGCCCGAACCTACCTCGCAAACCGGAGCGCAAGCCCGAGCCCGCGCAGAGACCCGTTCTGTGTACAACTGTTGGCGTAAACTAGATTAAAGTGATTACTAGAGCCCGACCGATATGGATTTTTGGTGGCCGATGCCGATGCCGATATTAACTCGAAAAGAGCCGATTTATAAGCCGATATTTTGATTTTGAAAATAAACTGGATATTAGACCCATTTCCTATAAACTACACTTACACAACATTCAATAGCAACAATATCTGCCTGTTCTATGTATGTGGGCTGTATAAACCATTTTCCAGAAGGGATTATGTTAAAAAAAGCCTTAGATTACAGTCTCAATGACTAAACAATTGCACATCAAAAGTATATATTTTTTAATGATCAAAAGAACACTGCATTAGAGGAATCTTTGCAGAAGTAGTCCCACACTTTGCTGCTACACGCGTTCACCTTTTTCAGCCATCTGTAGGGCAGAAAGAGAGACAGAGAAAGAATAAGCATGTGTATTAAATAATATCACCATGTATCATTACTCATGTCATCATTAGAATTATAATAATAATAAACAGGGATCTCCTACATAGGCAAAAATGAGAAATATAGAGAAATATATATATATATTTTTTTTTTATTTGTCAAGCAATAGGTATTACCTATTACCTACTTATATTTTAACTATATTATTACGATTATTTTCCTGTTATGTCTGTAAAGCTGCTTTGAAACAATCTGTAAAAAAGAAGAAAAAAAAACCGCTTGTTCAGCTCACATTTATTTACATGTCCCCTCTAGTTTAATCATTTCTGACGCACCTACTGTAGTTACGGTAACTACACTATATTTGCTCTCACAGACACATTCACAACGGACCCGTATATCTTCTCCTCTTCTCTTTGTGCAGTCTGAATCAAAACATCGTCATGCGCTGGCGAACGTAAAGTTAGCCTGCTGTTACCGGAAGATTACGGAATCATTTTGAAGTTGAATGGTTAACGTTAGTGTCATGAACACACCGCTGTCAATTTTGAGAAGAACCACCTTCAAACAAGTTAATAGCAAGCATTTAAGGGCCCTGCTAAAAAGGAAGCTATGTTAGCGTTAGAATAACGTAACAGTTGTTGTTTTTTTCGAGGCACGCTGTACATAACTTCTAGTCATTGACTACACGCGCCCCCCTGCCACAGTTACGCGGTCATTATATGGGAAACACTGCAGATATATTTAGAATAAGTTAAACGCTAACGTTATAGTTTGACCTCTTATTAACGTTCGCGCTCTTCCACTGATAAACATGGTATTAGCTTTGTGGCTAATATAATATAGCATGCATTAGCGGCTGTAAGTGATGTTACAGAATATTTAGAAGTGATAATGATAGGACCGTTAGCTAGAACTACCACACTGTTTTTATATACAGTGTATGAAGTAAATCTACAATCATTTCACATGACGAACGACAGACTCACCGTCAAAACAGTACATCTTAGTGGCTCGGCTGATAGCTTTCTTCTGTAGTGGATTTCTGGCGCTGTTGTCAACTGGGGAGTTGCAGAGCTCCCTCTGGTGGGCAAACTATGCAACACTCATAACATGAGTGAAGCATGAGACTCTGTTTCTCATGTTTCATCGGCCGTTACAAACACCGATGCCGATTTAAATGCAATTAGCTCATATCGGCCGATAATATCGGCTGGCGGATATATCGGTCGGGCTCTAGTGATTACTACATTTTGAATATGGATATTTTTTTTTACAAAAATGCATCAGTTCGCTACAGGAGACCTTTGTTCACCCCTGGAGCCGTGTGAGAGACTTTTTTTTTTATGGATAGGCGCTTTTTATTTCACATCTTTTGGACTGATGCAATGCAACATCCGCTGACTGCAATGATAGAGCTTGAAAGATCAAAGACAATTTTTAATATAACTCCGACTGGATTCGTCTAAAAGAAGAAAGTCATATACACCTAGGATACCTCAGGGGTGAGTAAACCGCAGCCTAATTTGCAGTTTTGGGTGAACTAACCCTTTAATAATTTATTTTGGAGACTTTTGTACATTTGTTGAAATCTACTCCAGGCCAGCAATCTTTAAGACTTGTTTAAAAAAAAAAAAACTTGACTATGAATGACTGTAAAATTCATGGTCATAAAGGGTGGGATCCCTTAAAAAAAGCTGTGACTGAAGAAGAAACTTAACATATACTGGACGTAGAAGTGTCATCTCTAATCTTCTGTAAATTGCTGCAAATAAGTGTAGAAATTCAATATTACATCTAAGTATAAATGGAATTAAATATTAATCTTTTCAGTAGTTTCCAATTTAGCATTGTCACAGGTTTGTATAAAGGTTTTGATATCATGTCAGAGCTACTGTTTAGCTCTGTTTACAGCAGAAGAAGCATTTTTATGTTCTGTCTCCAGCGTTTCACAGGCAACTTTACACAACCGGTTAGTGTAAAAGTAGAGATTAAATTAGTCATTGCTTAATTTATGCAGAAAACAGGTTATGTTGTAAACTAAACATGTTGGATGTTTATGTACTTTTGACGATGACTGATGTTTAGTCACACATCTGATCTTACCTTCACAGTCATTGTACAGAGTCTGGGGGGGCTTGGCTGCCATAGTCAGCACTGTATACATATGAACTCTTCCACTTATAAAAGTTCATGGTCACTGACAGGGTTTAGGCAACAGGAAGTGATTCTGAAAGTTTGCTAAGACAAAAATCTTTTATCTTTGGTTTCGTGAACAGTCAGCTACTAGTACAGAACATTAATGTTGTCAATTGCTTACCAGTATTTAAAAATAATATTTTTACATTGGAAGAAGTCAAAACTGTTTGTTTCTTTGGTTCTTTTGTATGTTAATCCCTATTGACAAAATTTAAGTACATTTTGAAGCTAAAAATTGCAAACTCACAATTGTTTCGTACCGTGTCCGTGTAGTGTTCTGTCAACACTTTTAATGTCTGTTGAATGGAGTTTTTGGGCTTCTTGACAGCAGCCTCATTTTTTGCAAGAAATAAGCTGCTTAATGTCACGTTATATGACTAATGGAACATAATTGTTTTGCTGGATAGCAGACTGGAATGTGCCATCATTTTGAGAGTGAGTGATCTATAAAAATCTTTGAGAGTGAGATATATAGGTTTCAGTTTGACATGAGATGCCTGATGCAGGACACTTTCATAAGCTGTCACTTGTAAGAAATGCCCATTATGAGCCTTAAAATGTTACATCTTAGATACATTTTTCTACAATGCAATGTTTTTAGTATGATTTATTTGTGGGATTTTGTTGCTTGTGGTTTTGTTAGTTTTTGGAAAATGTGTATTTAAAGAGAGAGTTCATACTAAAATGAAAAGTCATTAATTACTCACCCTAATGTCGTTCCAAACCCATAAGACTTCTGTTCATCTTCGGAACACAAATTATATAGGCTAGATATTTTTGATAAAATCCGAGAGCTTTCTGATCCTGCATAGACAGCAATGGAACCACCACTTTCAAGGCCCAGAAAGGCAGTAAGGACATTGTTAAAATAGTAACTTCTAGTGTCAGTCTTCGACGCACGTTCACAAAAGTACCACAATGCATACGTGTGATGCTGCTGATGCAGGAGCTGGTGTTCTGACATAGCAGTAGGTCTTGTTTACAAGCAGAGGAATGCATACGTGTGCATCATGGTACTCTCATGGACGTGTTGAAGACTGACACAAAATATAAAAAATAGTTAAAGACTATTCTCATAACTTCATAAAATTACGGTTGAATCACTGATGACACATGGACTATTTTGACGATGTTCTTTCTACCTTTCTGGTCCTTGAACGTGGTAGTTCCCTTGCAGTCTATGCTGGGTCAGAAAGCTCTCGGATTTCATCAAAAATATCTTAATTAATTTGTGTTCTGAAGATGAAGGTCTTAAGGGTTTGGAACGATGTGAGGGTGAGTAATTAATAACAGTATTATTATTTTTTTATTTTAATAGATACGCCTAGTGTACACATACTGTATGTAGCATGTACACAATGCAAGTAGATTGGGAAACTACCCAAAGGATTGTTGTGTTGTATTTTCTGCAGGATTTGTATGTTCTGGGCATCTGTGAAGTGTTGGACAGAGAGTTTATTGAGTTCACTGAGAGCAGTGTCAGACTCTGTCTGACTGTGGAAAGCAAGTGAGAGGCAGACAGCGTTACTTACAGACAGACATGTGGTTAATTATAACCTCACGTCAAACATGCTAAAGCATTATGGTCAGACTATTGGTAATGTTTACATGCATGAGTTAAAATGTATGTGTAAGCATTAGTGCACTATTCCATTTGGACCTTACGGTGTTTTAGAATGTTGCCATTCGATTAAATTGATTATTAAATTATATTTTTTGTACTTTGCCTCTTTGATCTAAAATAAGGTTTTTTTTATTGTAAAAGGACTCAGTGCTCGCTGCCTACATATTTTCATTGAAAACCGCAGTGCTACCCAAGTTTCTGGTATAGTATTGTCTAATAGCAATCTGCAGTAGTAAACTCTTTTTGTCATATTTTTTAAAAATCTGTTGATTACAACAAATTTTATGATTAAAGGGTTAGTTCAGCCAAAAATCAAAATTATGTCATTAATGACTCACCCTCATGTCGTTCCAAACCTGTAAGACCTCCGTTCATCTTCAGAACACAGTTTAAGATATTTTAGATTCAGTCCGAGAGCTTTCAGTCCCTCCATTGAGAATGTATGTACGGTATACTGTCCAAGTCCAGAAAGGTAATAAAAACATCTTCAAAGTAGTCCATGTGACATCAGAGGGTCCGTTAGAATTTATTGAAGCGTTGAAAATACATTTTGCTCCAAAAATAACAAAAATTACGACTTTATTCATCATTTTCTTCTCTTCCGGGTCTGTTGTGAATGCGACTGCTGTGACTGTTGACGTACAACGCTGCTGACGTGTTCTCTGGTGCGCCCAATAATAAAGAAAAAACTGTCAGCAGCGTCATACGTCAGCGGCGTCACTGCAGTGTTGTGAACGCGCTCGCAACAGACCCGGAAGAGAAGAAAATGATGAATAAAGTCATAATTTTGTTATTTTTGGAGCAAAATGTATTTTCGACGCTTCAATAAATTCTAACGGACCCTCTGATGTCACATGGACTACTTTGATGATGTTTTTATTACCTTTCTGGACGTGGACAGTATACCGTACATACATTCTCAATGGAGGATCAGAAAGCTCTCGGACTAAATCTAAAATATCTTAAACTGTGTTCCGAAGATGAACGGAGGTCTCACGGGTTTGGAACGACATGAGGGTGAGTCATTAATGACATAATTTAGATTTTTGGCTGAACTAACCTTTTAAATAATGCAGCATATTCTATAGATTATTAACAATATAAACATAACATTTTCGTATATTACATATCTGGAACCTTTAAATACCTTTACCTCTTAATTTTATCTAATTTTTCCTTACCCTGCACTACACCAGAAGTTGCGATGGCCAAGACTAAAAGCAGAAATGATCATGCATAGTCAGAGAAGTCTGTCTGTCTGTCTGTCTGTCTATCCAACTTTGGATATTGTGAGACTGATGACAGCCAAGATTACTTTCTTCTCTCTTACTTTAAAAGACACACACAATCACTCTCCAAGACAATGGAGACCTGCTAGATTACTTATTTTTAATTTGAGAAGCACATGGACCCCCTCTGACCTTTGACGTGTTCTCCACCCTTCTCTCTTGCTATCTATAAATGGTAGAGAGGTTAAACATGCAAGTGTGTGTGTGTGTATCTAGCATGTTCTTCTCTGATGTTCCCTGAGTTTTTTTTCCACCCCTGCTCTGTGTGCAGCACACTCCCTTCCTCCTGTGGAGATTTTCTGGAGTTGACCATCAAAGTATTCACTCGACACAATGTCTCTTCCACTGAATGGAATGCAGTGTTTTATAAGGGAGTGACCTCCTCAACTTACTTTGGGTTCTTTTCTTTTACATATGCAAAAATGCCTGCAAATTTTATGTAAATTGTTACAAAATAAATAAGTAAATAATATAATAATAAGTAATGAATGATTCCATTTTTGACTTAAAGGTTTACTATTAAGGGAAGTCTACAGTTTTCTTTTCATAACATGTTCTATGAGGTTATGGCTGGGCCATATGGCTATATATATATATATATATATATATATATAAATAATTTTCAAGGAAAAACAAGGAACTGTTTTCCTTGGTGTATTGACAAATATGGTGTGATGGTGTAATGTTTACAAATATTTTTTATTCAAAACCATGATTCCTTGATTTAAATATATAAATAAATAAATATATATATATAAACAGTAGGTTGACAACCAAAATGGGTATTACCGCCGTGCCACCTACTGTAAATATATATATATATATATATATATATATATATATATATATATATATTAGAGCCCGACCGATATGGATTTTTGGGCGCCGATGCCGATATTAACTCGAAAAGAGCCGATTTATAAGCCGATATTTTGATTTTGAAAATAAACTGGATATTAGACCCATTTCCTATAAACTACACTTGCACAACATTCAATAGCAAAATATATGCCTGTTCTATGTATGTGGGCTGTATAAACCATTTTCCAGAAGGGATTATGTTAAAAAAAAAAGCCTTAGATTACAGTCTCAATGACTAAACAATTGCACATCAAAAGTATATATTTTTTAATGATCAAAAGAACACTGCATTAGAGGAAGCAAAGAGTCCCACACTTTGCTGCTACAGCGTTCACCTTTTTCAGCCATCTGTAGGGCAGAAAGAGAGACAGAGAAAGAATAAGCATGTGTATTAATAATATCACCATGTATCATTACTCATGTCATCATTAGAATTTTAATAATAATAAACAGGGATCTCCTACATAGGCAGAAATATAGAGAGAAATATATATATATATATATATATATATATATATATATATATATATATATATATATATATATATATAATTTGTCAAGCAATAAGTATTACCTTTTACCTACTTATATTTAACTATATTATTACAACATTTTCCTGTTATGTCTGTAAAGCTGCTTTGAAACAATCTGTAAAAAAAGAAGAAAAAAAAGCGCTTGTTCAGCTGACATTTATTTACATGTCCCCTCTAGTTTAATCATTTCTGACGCACCTACTGTAGTTACTGTAACTACACTATATTTGCTCTCACAGACACACTTCACAATGGACCCGTATATCTTCTCCTCTTCTCTTTGTGCAGTCTGAATCAAAACATCGTCATGCGCTGGCGAACGTAAAGTTAGCCTACTGTTACCGGGAAGATTACGGAATCAATTCGAAGTTGAATGGTTAACGTTAGTGTCATGAACACACCGCTGTCAATTTTGAGAAGAACCACTTTCAAACAAGTTAATAGCAAGCATTTAAGGGGCCTGCTAAAAAGGAAGCAATGTTAGCGTTAGAATAATGTAACAGTTGTTGTTTTTTCGAGGCACGCTGTACATAACTTCTAGTCATTGACTACACGCGCCCCCCTGCCACAGTTACGCGGTCATTATGTGGGAAACACTGCAGATATATTTAGAATAAGTTAAACGCTAACGTTATAGTTTGACCTCTTATTAACGTTCGCGCTCTTCCACTGATAAACATGGTATTAGCTTTGTGGCTAATCTAATATAGCAATCCATTAGCGGCTGTAAGTGATGTTACAGAATATTTAGAAGTGATAATGATAGGACCGTTAGCTAGAACTACCACACTGTTTTTATATACAGTGTATGAACTAAAATCTACAATCATTTCACATGACGAACAACAGACTCACCGTCAAAAGAGTACATCTCCGTGGCTCGGCTGATAGCTTTTTTCTGTAGTGGATTTCTGGCGCTGTTGTCTACTGGGGAGTTGCAGAGCTCCCTCTGGTGGGCAAAACTATGCAACACTCATAACATGAGTGAAGCATGAGACTCTGTTTCTCATGGTTTCATCGGTCGTTATAAACGCCGATGCCGATTTAAATGCAATTAGCTCATATCGGCCGATAATATCGGCGGCCGATATATCGGTCGGGCTCTAATATATATATATATATATATATATATATATATATGATCACTAAACTTTCATATGAATTAATAAAAACTATTTTATAAAATTTTATAAAAATTGCCCAGCCCTAATTGAGGTTCAGTGCAAGACAGAACTTCCTCTGTTATGAAGGTGTTTTATACATTATGAGTTGATGAGCACTGAATCCCTTCATCTCATCCCTTTAGCCAATTACACAAAATCAATCCATCCAGTAATGTAATCACCTAACCAATAACAGACGGAGTGGTGCCAAGCTGCTCTTTATAGGGTTTAGTGAGATATTTGATATGGCAGTTCATTATTGTGCTTTGGTTTTGAGTGCTGTGGTTTGCTGTGCTGTTTGACTGACAGGCTGATCCATCTGCAGCAATCCAACCTTACCACACATATGACAAACACAGAGCAGAGTGGGAGACACAGAGTGGGAGAGGGAGAGATCGGTCAGTTGAGGTATATTGACAGCATCACAGACATCTGTTGTATTAAATCTTAAGCAAACAGTTCATGTAGTGTGATTATAGCTACCACAAAAGGTTACTGACTGTCACCCAGTAGGTCAAACCTGCTCCCCCTCAGTGCAATCTGTTGCTGTTCTGGCTTTGTGGGCAGTGAAGTATGTGCCGTATGATCTATTTTAAATTTGGTTTATTTGAGTTGCTTTACAGCTCTGTGTTAAAACAAGATCTCACACCTGTGTGCTCAAAATGTGAGGAGGAGTTGTAGCGTTAGCAGTCATCTCTTGAAAAGGTGTTCAGCTTCGCAGAAGTCAAATTCTAAACACTTCAGTCAGTGTCATCAGAGGATTGATAGGGTCTCCTCTTACTGTCCTTGTGTCCACACAAGGACAGTAAAACCTGCAATTTTTTACATTGTGGGCCTGCGGTCCCCACGATGTAAAAAAAAAAGATTAAAAATAGTAAATAATGTTTATCTGAAAGTGATACTGAAGTGATACTTACTGATCCTAAACTTTTGAATAGTATTTTATGTGTGTGTTGTTTTGATGTCTTCTGTGCATTTTAGGATAACCTTCAGAAATGTTCGATGAAGAAAGAGGACTGGATTCCAGTAAGACTAGACAGGAGAGACAGGGTTGGATTATGTATTAATCTCCCATTTGTTCATCTGTACTCCAAACAAGTGTTCTGTGCTAGATTTACCAAACCAGAAGTGTCATTGTGGAATTCATGTTTTGGTAAACCTTCTCTACAAGAGAGTGTGCAAAATGTGTTGCATACTGCTCTGTTGTCTCTAATGTAATTGCCACATGTAAGTACAGTTTTTTTCCTAGAAGCCTGAAAATCTCTGTAGCAGTTTACCATGTAAAAGGTCTATGGCATTTATGTAATACTATCCTCATGAATATCCTTGGCTGAGGTCATGATACACTCTGTACGAGACTTTAATATGAAGCCGAATACTTCAAAGAGTTCATCGGGTTTTGAGATCATACAAGATCATGTCAGATCTTTGGCCTGTGAGAGATGAAGAGGTGATTTCATTTGCCACGTCTTACCATCTGATCCTCTCATATAAAGCACACTTGAGCTGATAGAAAAAAAGCATATCGGTTGTCTTTGTTATGGTGTCTTTCCAGTAATCCCTCTCTTATTCTCTCATTTTGTTTTTCCTTCCTCCCTCTTTACCCTCATCTGCTGGACCGCACTGGTCTGTTTAATTGATGCATATCCTTTGCCCATCCCCTCCTGCAAACCCCCCCAAAACCCTCTTTTTCTCCCACAGGCACAAAGGCTTGCATATAAACAAACAGTACATGATAATGTCAAAAATATTATGATTACAGTATATAGTGGAAGAGTGGTATCTGTGTGTCACACGCATTCTGAACATTCTTTCGCCGTGTGTGTTTGCTCGTAGCACTGATGTAATGTTTTGTCTAGCCTTGTCTTCTCATTTTTTCACTGTCTCTACTTCACATGCGCTCTTATTCTGAGACGCAGAGGTGTGGACGTTATCCCTGTGCAGTGTGCACTGTGTGGAAGTTCTCCCGCTCTTGACCCTTTTGACGCTCTTGTCTCTTTGTCCTAAAAGTGGATGTGACACTTGAAGCTCTTTCTGAAGATCATTTGCCGTTGAAAGGTATTTCAGGTGCTTATGTGAAGCGTTGTATAGAGGGTGTGTCGCGCGGTGGTGTTTTTATCGGTTGCGTTTTTCTTGAGTCTGCGTTGAACAGCAATTGTTGCATGCTTTTGCGTTGGTTTGCATTTGTTAATATGCATATGTAATATTGGGGTTGGCAGATTTGGGTATATTTGTAACAGTGAGTTTTTTGTGGATGGGGTTTTGATATGGGATTCTCTTTCCTGAATGGTGTGGATTATGAAGACACATTGTAAAACCTATCCTGTTTTCCACAATTCATTTTTTTTCATGTTTTTATTAAAGTAAGGAGATTTTTGTACACTCAAAAATGAAAATAGTTTCATCATTTTGGACCCCATTGACTTGCATTGTATGGACAAAATGGTTAAAACGTTCTTCAAATATCATCTCGTGCTCCACAGAAGAAAGAAAATTTTATACTTTTGGGAATGACTTGAGGTTGCGTAATTAATTTAATATATGCTAAATGGCTCCAACATATGGTGGCTCTTTGACAGGAATGAAAATATGGCTGTGAAGATAGAAGTACAGTGTGTTCAATGGCTTGTACTGTTGTTTAACAACACACCGATTGTTAGGCCGACAAAACATCTTTTCAAAAACATTCAGTTGACAAAACCCCATAAAACAGTTTTAAAAATGATGCAATCAAGTAGCTTTAAACAGTACGTACCATCGTAAGGTCTCCATCACAGCCTTGTTTTAATACATATAAAACTTAGTATAGTGTCTGCCATGTCTAAGGACCATTTTTCAGTTTTGGGCGAATAATCCCTTTAAATCATCCTTTTTCAGGATTGTCGTGTTTATTCTGTAGATGTTTTTTCTATTTAAAAGAAGGTTTCTCGAACCGCAGGGAGCCTATTTATGTGTGAACGCACCTGAAGGCCAGAAGAAGTGATAGAGTCTGTGTGTTTGTGCTCTGTAGGAGTCCAGGTGCTCCGGTCTTTTGTCACATGGCACGTCTGAGACACACTCATCTTTGTTCTGTGACAAGTGAATTGCAGAGCTTGAGAAAACGACAGTCCTTCTCCACTGAAATCTCTCAGAAAAGGTTCATTGTTGTTGGAAGTGATGTACCTCACTGCTCTGCCGCCTGTACTGCACTGCCTTCAGCCCTGTAGTTAGGGAAATGAGTCACGGTTGCTAAGGAAATGGGTTGGTGTGTGGTTAGATTGAGTAGACATCTAAGGTTGTCCTTGATGAGTTTCTCAGCTCAGAAAATGGTGAATTCTGTCTTCTGCATTTGCGCGTGATGTGTATTTCATCGACTTATTATTCTAGTGCCTACTCACTCCGTCAGCCTTTATCAGCACAACAATACAAAAATCAGCTCTATGTTGACGCCACGTCTTTCACATCATCACCTAGCATGCATGTGTGTGGCTAACGGTTAAAACATTGAAATGTATTTGTTTGCGAAAGTGTGTGATCTGAACACAACTAGTGAGTTTTTTGTAATGTGAGCTTGGAGATGATGTCATGCTGTCACTACTCTGCTTATTTGCCCTTAAGGGAAGAAATTTACTAATTTGTGGTACTGTACTTGCTGTATTTAAATGTATTAGTGCATTTATCTGTGTGTGTGGGAATTAGAGAGTGACCAGAAAAAGGTTGTTAAAGGAGGTGATTAATGTACAAGACTGCCATTTCCACTTAGGTAATAATCAACCTTTCAGCTTTCCTCTCTCTCTCTCTCTCTCTCTCTCTCTCAAACACACACACACACACACACACACACACACCACTGCCTAAACTGATACAGCATGTCAGTGAATAAACTACTTATTCCTGGTTATAATCAGACTTTCGTGTGGGCTCCAGTATCTATCCACCACTGAAAAAGGGAATGAATCACGATATTGTGCAGGGGAAACACACAGACATATGCTTTCTGCTTGAATGTTCCTGCATAGCTCCACACAGATGCACACACCTGCAAAAACACTGTTGATTCTGCGCACACACATGCACACTTAGTTGAAACAGCGTAATGCAACACCGAGGCACCACTTTCGGACACAACGGCTGCTTTCATTGACTGGAAGAGAAAAAGTAGAGAATGAAAATGGTTGATGCATGGAGTAAGACACAGAATGAGCTTCATTCTGAACAGACTTGTTCAAGCTAAAACAGAATATCCTGTCATTTATTTTTACGGAACAGTCAGTATTAAGTAGAGAAAAGTCACAATGGTAAACTATAGGATTCGTTGACCACCAGCCAGGATGCATTTAATTGATAAAACGTCAGTTAAGACATTTCTAATGAAGGTTTATATTTCAAACAAATGCTGTTTTTTTTGTACTTTCATACTGTTTTTAAAAGCGTTTTAGTTAAAAATGAGTCTTGAGACCCCTGAATTTGACTTTAATAGAAATAATGTATTTTAAACCAACCAAATCATATTAATTGACTAGTCATTCAGGCAACCCACTGACTTGTTGATTTTAAAAAGAATATTTTTTTCCCTATTAACCCTGTTATCAAAGAAAAACATGAGGCTCAGACCTTGGGAAACTATCTGGGGATACTTAGGAGGCAGAAATGAAAATCAATGCACATGCAGAAAGACAGACAGTGAGATGAGTCAGCCATTTAGTCCTGATGGTGGCTCCTAATGAAAGAGAAAGACCAGATCGCCGGTAGTTACATCACATATAATTACACGCACAGTAATCAGATATTGGAGGTGTGGAATGGTTGGGTGCCCTGACTCTAACCTCAGATGGAGGATAATAATGCCCTCCTGTGCAACACTTACCTGAACTACACATCACATCGCCCCAGCTAATGATATTCTGCAGAGAGTGTGAATGTTTATTTGTAATTTACTAGTCTGACCTGGTTGGGTGTGCAGATACTTTCAGCAGTCTGTCATAATGGTGCCTTTCAAGTGTACCTGGGAAACATGTTCCTCCAGGCATTCGTTGTGCGTTCATTATTACAACACATCATGCATTCAGAGTCGGAGACATAACATGGAAGTAGTCTAAACAAAACAAAAGAATTATATTCTGAACAGTAAACCAAAATAACTACAGCTGAATTCAGAATGATAAAATATATATATATTTCTTGCAATTATTTGTAAATGGTATCACAACTAAATGTAAAGGAAACCATGAACGTGAGAGATCAACACCATTTGCTACAGACTTGCTTTCTGCTCTGATCTCTATATAGATAAGATGATATGATATTAACTATAACAGTGTTTCCGCCATGTTTCACATTGACACAGCCCTTCCAATGTCACAACTTGGCAACTTGTGTATTATTAATCTTATAATGCTGTACAATTTGTGTAAATAAAAAAAAAATATCAAAGGCTAAAAATCTATAGTTTTAAATGCTGCAAGTAAATTTAGGCATTACAACATTGTAATGTGCATCATGAAAAAAGGATAGCCTACATGCACCACTTATATGTACGTAAGTAACAAATAAATATATAATATTTACCTATATATTTTTTAAGAAAAAGGATGTATACTGTGTGGCACAGAATTAATCTGGCTAAGAACAGATTGGTTTGAATTCTACAGCAGAATGGACAGATATTCTTTAGGAAGCTGTTCAGGGTGGAGCCATATGAGGTCATTATAATCGTTACGGTCTGTTTCCCTTTTATGTTCAATTTCATATGTTTCTATGGTTATAGTGTTTATGGCTGCTCTACTGTGTCTGTATTGCAAAACTAATTTAACTTGTGGGATGAAATGTGATGCTGTGAACAGATTGGCAACACTTAATGTGAGAGTTATAACACTCCATCCTAATAAGGCAATATGCTGAAATCGAATGCATGCCACCTACTGCAAAATCAAACATTTTACTCATCCTTGTGTGCTACCAGAAAATGCAGCCATACTACTGGACATGGATTAGGTAGAAATTCAAGTTTAAAACAAGCTGGGACTAATTTGCTTTTCTATGTGCTAAGGCAATAGTTTTTCAACCTTTTTTACTCCGAGACTCCCCTCCTCTCTAAATTAATACCACAACCCCCCCCCCCCCCAACTTTTCTATTCACAAAAACCTTTGTATTCTCGTGTTTTTACTTTTAAATTCCATTTAAAGCTGTAGTCCATAACTTTTTTTGTTTAAAAATGATGCGAAATCAATATTTGATCAAGTACATAACCAGCCAGTGTTCAAAACTATCACCTTATTTTAGCCCGATTCACTAGGGCTGTGTGATTAATTGAAATCGAATCGCAATCACGATTTGAGACGTTGCGTTTTGCTATTCGCAAAAGCCTGCAATGTGGACGTGATATTACTCTGTTCCAGAGCATATACATGACTGCCAGCCTTGAGTTGGTCAGTCTTACTAACCAATAGAGTGAGCGCACCTCCGTTCTCCCCAATCAACACTGTTCTAGCCAACTGCGTAAACGCCCACCATTAAAAAAAATAAAAATAGAAAAATAAATAAAATAAAAATACAGAAAGCGGGAGAGAGACAGAGTGGGATTATGGCGTCTACAGGGTCAGATCAATAGTTAGGCAAATTAAGACTAAAACAAATTAAAAGAAAATGTAATTTGCAAGAGCTGCGTCACAATCAAGAGCTCCCTTATCAGTTGTTTTCAGTACTGGAGAATAAAAAAATTATTTTACAGGATGTTTTGTTAGTACATGAACGTTAACTTACACATTTTATCTCCCCAACATATTAATTTGAAATAAGTTTATAATGCATGTTCTCTATTCCCAATTCAGAAGACCGCACACAAAGCCTATGTCTCTGAATGCTTCTCATACTCGCTCTTCTCTGCCCCACGCGGCGCGAATCCCACTTCACGGACGAGCCTTTCACACTTGCCACACTCACGCAAGAGGGTCTGGCTGCAGATTTGCACTTGCACTCTCAGACTTGCACTCTCAGACACTTGCACTTCCACTAGTGACATCACTTGCAGTCTTTATTTTTTATTTTGTTGAATTTTTAATTATTTTTGTTTGAATTTCCCAACATTTTATAACAGTAGCCAGGTGGCGAAGACAAGAAAAAAGAAACTAAATTACAATGTCACTTGCAATCGCTACTTGCACTCTCTGCAACACTTGCAATCGACACAAATCGTGCATGTTGCTAATGGAGACAAGAAGCTGTGATGGTGATTAAACGATTAAAACGAATGTAGTACTATAACGTTTTCCTGCAAGAAAAAGACAAGACCAGCAAATCCGTGGCCACAGAACACCAGAATATGAATGCAATGCACAAAGTCTTTCGTTAAGCGTTTTCCTCCCGTAGAAAAACATAAACACTTAACATGGCTTAAAGGGTTTCTGCCACCACTATGTGCGCACAGCTGCAAGTGACGTTATTGTGATGTCTACTCGAAATTGGTCTATATGACTCTTATTGGTCTAAATGAAAATTATGTCATTAATGACTCACCATCATGTCGTTCCAAACCCGTGAGACCTCTGTTCATCTTCAGAACACAGTTTAAGATATTTTAGATTTAGTCTGAGAGCTTTCTGATCCTCCATTGAGAATGTATGTACGGTATACTGTCCACGTCCAGAAAGGTAAAAAAAACATCATCAAAGTAGACCATGTGACATCAGAGGGTCCGTTAGAATTTGTTGAAGCATCGAATATACATTTTGCTCCAAAAATAAAAAAAAATTATGACTTTATTCAGCATTTTCTTCTCTTCCGGGTCTGTTGTGAGCGCGTTCACAACACTGTAGTGACGCTGCTGACGTGTTTTCTTTGTTATTGGGCGCACCAGAGAACACGTCAGCAGCGTTGTACGTCAACAGTCACAGCAGTCGCGTTTACAACAGACCCGGAAGAGAAGAAAATCCTGAATAAAGTCGTAATTTTTGTTATTTTTGGAGCAAAATGTATTTTCGATGCTTCAATAAATTCTAACGGACCCTATGATGTCACATGGAATACTTTGATGATGTTTTTATTACCTTTCTGGATGTGGACAGTATACCGTACATACATTCTCAGTGGAGGGACTGAAGGCTCTCGGACTAAATCTAAAATATCTTAAACTGTGTTCCGAAGATGAACGGAGGTCTTACGGGTTTGGAACGACATGAGGGTGAGTCATTAATGACATAATTTTCATTTAGACCAATAAGAGTCATATAGACCAATTTCGAGTAGACATCACAATAACGTCACTTGCAGCTGTGCGCACATAGTGGTGGCAGAAAAAGACTGGGAACAATTGGAGGGAAATGGGTAAAATCCATGGAATAAGAGAAAAAAATTATTGTTTTGCCTTTGGATGTAAGAATCGGAATGCAAATAATTTGAAGCTAAACGCAGATGTTTAAACGGACAGACTATGGATAAAACCTGCTATGATAACCCTATTTTAAAGCAGAAATTTGATTTAAACAATAGGTCTATATAATATTCATATAGGGGACATATTGTATTAGCCCTACAGTTGAAATACATGCATAAAATACTGTTTAAACCTAGAACATTTTACATAACATTTACCTATTTTATCTCACAATTCTGACTTTTTTCTTGCAAATGCAAGTTTATATCTCCTAGTTCGGACATTATAACTTTCTTCAAGTAAGAAATAAAAAAGTTAGTCAATTCTGAGGGAAAAAAGAAGTGTGGGATTATAAACTAAAAAGAAAGAATGACGAGTTGATTTTTCTTACACAAATTGTGACATATAATCTCGGAATAGCAAGAAAAAAGTCAGAATTTTGAAATATAAACTCAAAATATATTTTTTTATTCTTTTATTCCATAGCTTGAATAGACTGCTACGTTAAAACTATATAGAGAGTGGTTAAAACTGTCATTTTCTGTCACCAGATAGGCTCCACAAAGAAAAAAACATCATCACTGTTTGCAAACACTGAAATTGGTCTATTTTCCAAGACGTAGGCTAGAATCTGTGATTGCTACACCGGTACGGTGACCACACATACTCCTCAAAACATTAGATTCATCCATGCTGGAGCCGTGCTGGGGCACAACCCATGCAAACAGTTGCATGAATGATTCTTGATCTACATTCTTCTGCTGTACAAATACATCTTTAAAACTTAACATTGTAAACAAAATTGCAGTTATATGCTTTTTTTTATTGTTGGAATCTTTGTATGTCTGTACTTCCATCTTAAAAACAGGTGTGAATCTTCACTGGTTTCACAATTCAATTCCATTATTCTCAGTTTTCAATATTACTGCACATGGCTACATTTTCATATAAATTTTATTTCAAATTTATTTTGTGCAAAATTAACTTTTTTAGATTAACAGATCTATTTCGATATCAGATGTTTTATCCCTGCTCTGAAAACATAACTGACTGTGTGTACATCAATTTCGTATAAAAGTATTCGAAAATACAAGTGCATTTAACCGCAGCTGAGCAACTGAGCTTCAGGACAACAAACACAAAGCGCACGTGAAAGTCTGTCATTGCGCGAGTTTCGTGCATCTAATAGTACTGCATTCCAAGCGGCGTAAATGAAAGCATATCTTAAGTAAAATATGGCGGGTGGAAGCACAGACTGTCAAGCAATATGCACGTGTCTCACAGCGCAAAATCTTTGCAATGAAGCCCGCCGCGTCTCTAGCATGCAAACGTGCCATATGCGGGAAAAATAAACAAGCTCAGAATCGATTCAAAATCGTTGAAGAGAGAATCGCGATGCATTGGAAAACGGATTTTTTTTCTCCCACCTCTAATTTTAACATAGAACCGCCCTGAGCGAGTTCATAGCGAGTTGTACACAGTCCACCATTGCTGCACTGACAAGAATGTCTCCCCAAGAGCTTTAGGTTTTCTGTAGCTGGATGTATGTATCCACATAGCTCTCTCCTTACTCCCAAATTCTGAGCCGCTGAAGTCAAGGTGGATAATTTTATTTTCAAAGAAAATGCTCCGTAAACTCTACCGAAATTCGTTTATATCTGGGAGAATCACTGCTTCGTGAATGAGGGTCAGTATAAAGCAGGTTTTGCACAAAAGTTGCTTCTGAAGGATGGGGCAGTGCCAACAGAAGAAGTAAGTTTCACGCGTTAGTTTTCCAAATTGCCTTTCTGAAAGAGCTTCTTGGCACTTTGTAAGGCTAATGTTGCTAAAGCTACCATTGTCTGTCTGTTTTCACTGATGCTGCCAGGCTACCAGAATGATCGTAAATAGGAATTTGGGAGTTAAAATTGTATATGAAAGCAATGTGAAGTCAACCACTGGAATTAGTTGAGCTCATAATCACAGGTGGGGCTTATAAAGTTTGTATGGCACCATGAGTTATTTTTATTGCATCGTGCTCCCGTCTGTGTAATTCATAAAGTGAATTTTTTATGCACAGTACAATCAGATGACTGACTTTTAAACCGAAAGCATTTTTTGTAAAGATAACAGGCTTGTACTAATAGTGGAGTGTTTATTTGCAAAGGCTAGCACCGGTATTGCCGGAGCTTGAGCTCTTGAAGCTCTGCCCTCTCCTCATTTAAAGGGAAAGACGAAAACGGCACGTTTTGATTCATACCCTAAAAGTGGCAATTTTAACAAGCTATAAAAAATAATCTGTAAGGTATTTTGAGCTAAAACTTCACACACACACTCTGGGGACATCAGAGACTTATTTTATATCTTGTAAAAAGGGGCATAAAAGGTCACATTTAATTCCGCAAACAGCTGCAATTGCAGGTTTTCAAACAGAGATAGCGACAAAGAGGCAAAACTTGCGGACTGCAGCTTTATTTTTAAACAAAACAAATTCAAGATAGATTTAAACAGTCAGTGTTCTTTTTTGCAAACATACTTTGCAAAAATGTCACTGCAGATGTTCTTTACAACTTAAAAGTACCTGAAACTCTATTACAAATTAACTTTGACAGATAAGCACAAGTCAACCTGCCATACCAAACAAGACCACAGGGAGGTGCCAAAGGACTGTATATAAACTGCTATACAGATCTATTCAGAATCACTAAACACACCAAAATACAAATGAAAAATGGAAACATTCTGCATGTGTGGACTCTGATTGTGAGTGATCTGAAGGTGGCTCGACGTCGTTAGGTTAAAAGTGAGCTCTGTCCGAACACACAATAGTGTCTGTGTTTGGAGCATCTGATGCCCGTATGTACATAAACACCACTGATCCTCACAAATTTCTCCAAAACACGCCTTTTTGGTGAGCAACCAATATAAAACATTCGCTGTACTTTAATTTTGACAACTACATGAATATACTGAGCTGTGTTCAAGCAGAAACATGATGTTATAGTGATCAGTGTGCCAAGAGTGCACATAGATGGTTAGTTTTTGCATCAAAAATAACGGATAAACGTGTGCCTAATGCACGACTCTTGTATGTCACTGTAATCGTCTTTACCTTGTTTACAGTTGTCATCTATCAAAACCTTACTAGCACGACACTTGCTTGATTTATCCAGCGGTTGCGCGTTTTGAGCCACCGTTCAGTCTGTATTTCACACAGTGCAATGAGAAACGGCTTGAGCTGCTCCGAAACACAGGATATCAACTCAGAACATGCAGAAGAGGAGTGGTGCTGTTATTTTTACACTGGTTTAAAATGTAACGTATTAATCTTAAAATTTGTGAATTGAATATACTTTAATTTTAAATAATTTTGTGCCCCCCCCCCATTTGCCAATATTGTGGCATCTTCATCATACTGTAAGTAAAAGGAAGGGTGCGGTAATTTCAAAAAACATACTCAAACACACTACATCTCCACCCACAGTAACATTACCAGGATTTCTTTGTAACTTGACCTTGCCCTCTCACAGCAAGATTTCTATTGTCTGCGTTTCCAAAGGATAACAGTGATGTCTCTTTATGAGAGTGATGCTGGAATATGTTTCCTTCAAATTAACTACACCTCATCTGTGTGTGAGAGAGAGAGAATGCAGAGACAGTTGAGGCAGAGTTGATCTCTTGATAAAAATGAGTCTACATCAGTGTTGGGCAAATTACTCTGAAAATGTAATTAAATTACTGATTACTGATCCTTTTAAAAGTAATCATGTTACTGTTCTGATTACTTTATTTCAAAAGTAATTAATTACATTACTAGTTACGTTACTTTTTTCTGTGACTACATTCATGAAATTTACATGAAATCCCTGCATAAATGCTCCCGATAATTATTTTTTATTGAAACTCCTGATTAATATTTTTATTTTATTTTTAACTTTAACAAGAATATGTTGTTTTTTACTTGGTTTGGCATGGGATGATGCGTGCATGTTTTGGTGCTTTTATCAGCTCTAAAAAGATGACACCAGTTTATCGCAATCTCACAAATCTCTGTTATAATACAATGAATATATGGAGATTATAATATGACAAAACTAACTGATTTTGTATTGTGTCAATTTGAATTATTGACAAGTGTCATTTAACAAAACTGAATATTATGTGGCATTTAACATAGTTATGAATATATATTTTTTATTATAATTGAATATTAAACATTTGAAATTTAACATTTAACTAAATATTATTGTAATAATGTAAAATATGTGAAAAATAATGTGTTTTTCGAACAACCTAGTATGAGAGCCTGTACTAGTACACCCCCAAAACAAAATCAAGACTTTGTAAAAGAGTATAATAGGACCCCTTTAAGAATCACTTAGGCTACCTCTGGGCGATTCATGATCAGGTAGATCTTGAACCGCACACTCACGCCAGGTAACTACTAATTGGCCAAAATACTTTGTTTGACTTTTCGGAGATCTTCTGCGGAGACCTACTTTCTGTACAGTCTGAATTTCTGAATTGAATTTGATGTTCCAAATTTCCTCTTCATTTTGCTTTGTTTGACTTTTGATATTGTCTAAGATTTGAACAAAAAAATTTGCTCTTTGCAAATACATGTCTATAAATCTCTGCCAAAAATGATGTTCCAAATTTCCTCTTCATTTTGTCATGTGTATGTAGGAAAAAAAGCAGTCGTCTGCCAATGACGTCATAACCCCTCGATTTCCAGAAAAAGACAAAACATATGTTTTCTACAATATGTTTTGTCTTTTTCTGGAAATCGAGGGGTTATGACGTCATTGGCAGACGACACAATGACACTATTTAAAATTGTCTACTAGTGGATTTAAACATTCTTCGAAACATTTGGGATAATCTAAGTACACAAGTCAGCAAAATATATAACACTGTTCTAGTGTTTTTTGGATATTTTAAATAAAAAAATCTTACATATTGTGCCTTTAATATTCAAGTTAAAAAAAAATCTAATTCAGAACTAGACTATGTTAAATGCCACAAAATATTAAGTTTTGTTAAATGACACTTGTCAATAATTCAAATTTACACAATACAAATTCAGTTTGTTTTGTTCTATTTTAAGCTCCATGCAGCACTGCACTCCTGACTGGCCATTGCATTCCAGACATCAACATTGCTCAACACAGCAAACACGTGTTATAGCCTGAATAGAAACTCTGCCTACACTTGCGCCTGTTTATCGTTTTATATTATATTAGTTCTTGTTGCTTTTGTGCAATAGATGAATAATAATTTATTTGTTTTAGATATTTTATGTTTAGATATTTCTATTTTGCAGGATTCCCGTGAATCCTGCACCCCACATACACACACAAGTGTCTACCTGCGTCGGGTCTTGCGGGAGTGCAGGTCTCTAATCCACTGCCACTTGACTCAACAGTGCATGTGCTACATCCTTTCTACAATCTAGATGATAAAACACTGCATTCTGTCAGCAATGTAACGTGGCAGTAACGTATAGAGACCTTGGCTTGTAACTATACTCTAATTACTATTTTGAAAATGATAACGCGTTAAATTATTCCGTTACTAAAAAAGTAATCAAATTACAGTAACGCTTTACTAAGTAATGCGTTACTGCCCAACACTGGTCTACATTCTGAAAGTCACCATAAAATTCTGCTCATTGTGTGGTTCATGTGACGCACTTTTGTTATTGTGAAAACTGTAATAAAGGAACCTGCAGTACAGTGTTACTTTCCAGAATTTGCTCTACATATTTCAAAGAGAGTTTATGTTTTTATAATGTTTATGTGTCAGGCCAGTGCATTTATGTGATTTAGGACTGTCATAAGCTGAATATTGCTTGGCGTTTGCGATGTTATAGACAAACACAGTCTGCTCCAACAAATAAAACATAAACAATGGTACATTTTCATGTCTTTATTGAACACACTGTGTAAACATTCACATTTTAGGGAGGAAAAATTGGGTGAACGGTTGAATTTAATAACTAGCTGACCGTCTGGTTATATAACCCACACCAGACATTCACTTTGATTGCAGATCAGACCTGCAAATCAGGAGGAGTATCAGAAGACTGGGCTTTCGTACTGTAAGATGAGGAATTTCGACAACAGATTAAGACAGAATTCATTTACTGTGCTCAAGTCGGGCATGTGCCTTTGACAGTCGCCACTTCCTGTGTACACTGCAAACAGCAGCACTGATTAGCCAAACCAGCCTCGGATAGCATCTGACTTAATCTAATCAGCCCCTAGTCTTGTCATCCTAGTCTTCCTCATCAGTGCTAATTCAATATCCCTCATAAGGGGGATTTATTCACTTTGAGGGGTAGTAGTACCTGTCACACAAAGACACAATTGTTTGTGTTTAAGAAATTGCTTTTCACAACATACAGTAACACTCAATACTTTTATTATTATATGCTATATTCTTATTGTCCTCATTTTAGTCACTTGTTAGCCAGTGTGACTGATAGTCTGACCTACATTTATATTTTTGTTCTTGGCAAATATATTTACTTACAAAATATATTAAATAATTACTTTAGCAGGTAGTAAAAGCTAATAGTCAATAGTTGCACAGCTATGACGATAGCTGACAGATTGCAGTTGTAAACATGAAATCCTGAGGGAGGTGTCTGGCTGCTAAATCAGTTATCATGTGTAAACATGCCAGATACTAATCGATGAGGGTATAGCCTAAATAATATGCAGCAAACATTAGACACAGTGTATGATTTCTCACAACAAAACTAGACTGTTCAGATTGTACTAGTGCTGTGTAGGCAGCCTTGTTGATTACTATAATGAGAGTGATCTAGTAAGCATTCTATGATTACTCTTCTGTTTATACACATACACATAAAAAATTCAGCTTTGGCTTCACAGGAGTAAATTACCTTTCAAAAATATTTGTAAATAGAAAACAGATATTTTTTAATAGGAAACGTTTGTATGTGTATGTGTGTAAATTCATTTCTCTTACTGGGTAAACATCACTCCAGTTATTTAAAGTGAACATTTCTTTTTTTTAAAGTGACATTGTAATTTCCAGAATCAAATGGAAATTTAAACAGGGACCTTGTCTTGCTTGCTTGCTTATGTTATGCGTATGATGTCATTAGTGCACACACCCTAACGGAAGATAATCACGTGCACAGTCTTTGGTCTCTGCATTACTATAAACTTCACAGATGAATGAATAAAATCATATCACAATCATATTAAAACCCTAATGATTAGCCTATAATTTAGCATTTTAAAAAATTCAATGGATTCTGCAGCTCTACATGATGGAATGGACAACAAAAGGGAGATGAAAAGCAGACTAGATAACAAGTGTAAATCATTCAATTTCTTATAGTTTTTGCTGGATTAAAGCAGAAAATGGGGCTTTTATGTGTTGAAAGGCCACTGTCCTGGGTTTGACCAATGGCAATACCAGCTGTCACATCACATGCAGCTCTTAATAATTCACATTCAGATTTCAGACATGCACTTCCGTCTTCTGTTTTCTCCATCACATGTTTTTCCACAGAAGTGCAGATAAAAGATGAGTGTGAGAGAGAGGCACTTCATGTTTTATGATGTTTTGGAATAAGAAAGTGGGAAATAATATCAATTTAAATAATTTTGGTAACTGTTTCTAAAATATTCATAAATTAGAGGGCTTAAAGGGATAGTTTACCCTAAAGTGAAAATTCTGTCATTGTTTACTCACCCTCATATCGACTTTCTTCTGTAGGTAAGATATTCTGAAAGTCATTGGGGTCTAAATAACATTTGACCCATCAACTTTTATTATATGGACAAAAAACATTATTCAAAATACCTTTTTGTGCATAATGTTACAGAAAAGAGGAATGTCATTGGAACGACATGAGGAGGGAGTATGATGACGAGTGAGAGAACGCATGTTGATTTTTGCCTTAAAACTTTTTTCAGAGCAGCTTTACAGTGTTAAACAGGAAAATAGTGTGTTGATAATGCAGGAGGACAATAGTAAACAGCCTAAGTGATTCTCAGTACACTCTAAGCTACTAATGCCACATTTGAGTAACAATAAAAGCATTTCTATTTAATTTTTTTTTTTTTACATTTATTTTAATTTAAAGTATTTTTTTATATCATTTTAATATACGTATGACATAATGGACCTGTAAAAAATGTATATTATTCATCATGGGTTGATGATGTGAATATTATTGCTTCCTTGAAAAATAAATTCCTCTATTGTTAATAGTGTGGAGCATTAGTGAGGTCTGGCAGTCCCTGGTCTGTGCTGCAGTCTGATGTGCTGTTTATGTGCAGCTGCATAACGCTGGACCCTGAGGAGGCGGCCTGATTATAGTGCTGTGCTTGTTTCATGTTAAGCATCAGATCATTGTGTAGGTTCAGAGCTTCAGCACTCTTCTGCAGTGCACTTTCAGGAACTACTGCAGCAGCCAGGAGGATTTGACCCTCCCTGTTTCCGCATGGAGAAACTATTCACTCTCATTCTTTCTTTCTCTCCCAGCCTTGTCTCTTTCTTTCATTCTTTCTTTCTGTTATTGACCTGTGGGATTGTTCCTTTGCCATGGTAACTTTAGTTTGGGAATATAAAGGCCGCTTGTTGGCTCGGGTGTGTTTGTCTGGGAGAGTGAGAGAGTGACACGGTTGCAGACTTTAATGACCCTAAACAAAGAGAAAATCACGGAGCATCTCAGTTCTCTATCACTCACCCTCTCTCTCTCTCTCTCTCTCTCTCTCTCGCTCTCTCTGCTGTTTTCTGTGCTTCTTTTCAGGGGTACTTCAGTGGAGCTTATTTCTCTCCGTTTTGTAGTCTGCAGTCCTTCACTCTCTCTGTTCCTTTCTGTCTTTCACCTTAAATCGTGTCCTTTAGCATTAAGCTTTTGTATTAGTATTAGAGGATATTTCTAATACTTATCTAGTAATCCAATGAATTTACAGGAAATGAAAACACACAAAATTGTTATTATAATATTTGCTTTTGAGTTCGATTCATGTTGTCAGCAGTGCGTCAGCATAGCCAGGTTTAGCATCACTTGAATACTCTGGATGGTTACTCATAGGTGTGTTTCATAGTGTGTGTGCATTCAGATATGAAGCTGTTGCTTACGCTTCCACAATCATCTGGTTGCGCTCCTCAAACATTAATAACCTGCCTTGAGAAATCCAGACCTTTGGACGCAGCTTATTTACAGACTCTTCTGCTCTTTTCCTCTGTGGACCGTTTCCTCCACCTGAGAATGTGGTTGTAGTAAGGCAGATTGTTTTCTGGCACATTTAGATTAGGAATAGGTCATGATGATGATAATGACGATGAACTGATCAATTAGTTAAAAAAGGAGGTCAACTAGTATATTTAAATTTTTAGATTTAGTCTTTTATAGTATGCTCACCAAGGCTGCATTTATTTGATCAAAAATACATTAAAGGGGTCATGAACTGAGAAACCAAAATTCCTTTGATCTTTTGACATATAAGAGGTAATAGTACTATAAAAACAAACTGTAAGTTTCAGAACACAACTTTCCGATTTGCACATGTAGTGCTTACTAGAGGGTTGAACGTGCAGGGGCCCGTTCTTCACAACTTGTTTTTTATATCTGAGATTGTTTGATATATGTGATATGTTTTGATAGTTGTAAGTTATTTTTGTCTTGTTTGGTTTTTCTAATTTATTTGCAGATTTGATTAAAATATCTGGATTAAGTTGTCTAAGATTACTGCCCGTTCTCGTGTTCTCCGTAAAGGGCAGATGTATCGATATTCGAAACCACGATCAGCAATGCAGCGATTGGCTGGCGGCAAGACAGCAACATAATGACATCATATAATTAAAAAAGACACCTGACAAAAAGCTTGACAAATTTCTGGACCTTAATGCACTTAGTGCTTATTTTATTTTTTTTATATTTTTTTCATGATTCCCAATTATTTATATTTACAATTACTAGTATTTGTACAGGCTTTATATTTTTTGTTTATGTAATATTATCTTAGAAGCAGATTTGTTGTGTGACAGCATTAATTAAAGTTTCTTAAGGATCAGGATCAAGTTATCTGCATCTCCTGCATTCCATCAATCCACTCCCTCTTTTCTATAGATTCTGTCAACTCAAATCTGGAGACTGGCTCTGATCTTAGGCAACTACTGTGAACTTCTCCAGACTGTAAATCAGTGGAAAATCAGGGGAAAAATTGTGTAGTGTATTCAAACCTTAAGAGAAAATAGACAAGCTGACATCCATTTAATAAGAGGCTTCATAATGAGGCTAGTTTCTGTGTTCATCACCGTGAATTAAATGTTTTATTGGTTTGTTTTATTTGATTTTTGAATTTGTGTTTCTTAGCTGTACATGAACTAGTCTAGATGTTGCAATGTGCTTAAATGACACTTAATTATGAATATATAACTGATCAAATTGAATGCCTTGTTGCTTGATTTTTGTGTTCTGTTTTTTTTTTTTTTTTTTTTTTTGTGATTGACTTTGTACATTAAAAAAAATCAATTATTCTTTAAAAAGGTTGTTTAAAATAAAGAAGAATTTTTAATAAAACATGATATGAGCTTAATGGGAACAGGGGTCTGCTTAAAGGGTACAAACATGTACCCATTAAGCTCTGCCAGACTTTTTGCATTTAATGATGTATATCTTAATTGAAATGCTTTTGTCATTTAAAGGGGTCATATGATATTGCTAAAAAGAACATTATTTGGTGTATTTGGTGTAATGCAATGTGTTTATGCTGTTTAAGGTAAAAAAAAAAAAACAACCTTTGAACATTATTTTTTCTCGTCTATGCCCTGCCTTTCTGAAACACGTCGATTTTTAAAAAGCTCATAGTTCTGAAAAAGCGAGGTGTGCTCTGATTGGCCAACTATTCAGTGTGTTGTGATTGGCCGAATGCCTCAAGCGTGTGCCGGAAATGTTATGCCCTTAACACACTATACCGTCTCCCAGGCCAGCAGCACGAGACTCAGTCCTGCTGCTCTGCTCGTGCACATCCCATCATCGTTTCTCTTTTAGTGGTTCAGTCAATGTACTGTTAGAAGTAACTGAATAACTCGGGATATTGGTTTATTTCGCGTCAGAGGGAGTGTCAGGCACGATTTGGTGAACTGGTTCGACCGGTTCACTAAGAAGATCCGGTTAAATATAAAGATTTGTTTGCGATCCGGACATCAATAGATGAGAAAAAACCAATAAAACCCATTACAAACAAGGCATTTGTTGCATCCAGTGGGCACATAATTACTGATTATAATGACATATACTGTCTTTTTATGTGTTGCATTGCATATCGCACTGTGTAAACATAAACCCATGTCTGCATTTGTGATCTGAGAAACAACAAACAACAAGCATACTCTACTGCTCAAAACTGAATCATCATTGACAAATTATTTAAATATAAAAAAACGTACCTACAGGCTGTGAGTCAGAAGCATCAGACTGTCCTCGCAAAGTTTGAACTGCCTTTGTGCAGGCTACTGGTTCAGGAAACAGTCCTCCATAAAATGCGCAGCACACATCTGAATGTTTGGGTTGAACTGTTCTGGAATAGTGTTGAAATACAACTTAACCACTGATTTCTAGTCGTGTCCTTTTTTGGAAGGCCAAACAAAGTAGTTTCGCTTTCACAATGAAACACACAGCGACTCCACAACATGGCAGAGGCGGCTACAGAGAGAATAAAAGTTACACCTTTTTCTTTGCATGAACATTTGGGCTGCGTTATGCAAATATTCCCACATCGTGATGTAGACTTGTCGGGCGTGTTAGAACGAGCCGTTTTAGGGGGGTGTGGTTGACTGTTAACATTTATAAAGAATATTTCTTTGGATTTGAGACTTTAGTCTTTGCAACTTTACAGATCTTCTTTATTCACCAAGAGCTTGTAACACTTTTGAAATTGAAATCGCATCATATGACCCCTTTAAAATAAAATTAAATGTTAGTGTGAGAGATTAATATTTTATTTGAACATAAATTTTTGTACTGAAACCAATATCTTGTGCTCTGAAAATGTCTCAATGTAGATTTTGCTGAGCTTAATAGGTACGTTTACCCTAAGCCTGCTCCCGAGCAGATTTAAGCTTATGGACCTGTTGCTATGACAGCAAGTCCAGGATGAGCTTCGAAAAACCAAATAATCCAAGATCATGCCAAATCGTCAACAATCAAATCCAGCTGAGTTAATTTCATTTTACCATGGATTAGTTTACAACCAAGGCACAATTCGATGCAGGTTTTTAAAAAAAATGTGCCGACTATATTGGAACCAACAGTAATGTCACAACACAGAAGTGCGAGTGACTGTTTTCATTACATGATTACTATTGCTTTGTCTGTTACTACAGATTGTTTGATATATTTATGCGTTTTTAACCTAAATTAAAGGTAAGTAAAAAAATCATTCTGTTATACTGATTTGAAGTTCAAGAAACCTTTCTGATTATTACCAATGTTGCTGCTTAATATTTTTGTGGAAACCAGAATGCATTCAGGATTTTCGGGATTCTTTGATGAATAGAAAGTTCAAAATAACAGCATTCATCTGAAATAGAAAACTTTTGCAACACTATAGGCCAAATGTTTTTTACTGCAACTTTTGCTTAATTTAATGCATCCTTGCTGAGTTGAAGTATTAATTTCTTTAAAAAATCTAACAGACCCCAACTTTTTAAACTGTTTACCTTTCCTGTACAGTCTGCATGTTTGCAGTGTGACTACATCAAGCACAGTAAGACCATTAACCACTGTCTGCACTGAGCTCTCTATGTGTCCAGCAGGGCAGAGTTCACATACTCTGTGTCCAGTGTTCACTCAGGTTTTTCTTTGGAGAGCTCTGCTGGTCACAGTGTGAGTTGTAGCTGAGGTTTGGCTGAAGATGCCATGGACAGCAGCCATCAGCGTTAGGCTCTGTAATGAAGAGAGGACTGAATCCACACAAATGTTGAACTCTTCCCAAAAGCCTTTTTACAGACACAGAGAGCTTCCAGTGTGGGAATGACTGAACAGAGCAGTGTTTATAGAGATCTAAGGAGTTGACCTGAAAATATGCTCTCTAAATTTGCATGTTTCAACAGGTTTTGAATCAAACCGAGTTAGTTTCTAAATGAAAAGTTCTTGATATTAGTTACTTGGCTCTTCAGTGGGTCAGAATGACTAAAGAGGTGTTGGATTAGTCTAATCATTGTAGCATATCTAATAAATAACTCTCTCTATTTTTTTGTGTGACAGGAATTTTTTGGACGGTGGAAGAATCAGTAATAACATTGCATTCCCTCTCATCCACATATACACACGCCGTGGTATCCTGAAGCCCTCTCCAACAGGACCAGGAGGCACCAGAGTGAGGACGAAAAGTGCTGAAAGAGCGAATACAGAACGAAGAAGGATCGTAAAGGACATGCACAGAATGGTGCTCTGGATGGGAGAGCAGAAGTTTTCTGCACTGGAATGACCTCCCACACACTCTCACGTGGTTTCTATGGGGATTTCAGCATAGCCGCACTCTTCTGGATGGGTGATGGTGTATTTCTGTGCCATCTGATCACTCTGCTCTGATTGGCCAGTATTATTCAGTCGCCACACTGCCATTGGTCAGAATGCCAGCAAAAGGGAAGTACTTGCTGAATGAGCAGCTGTTGAAACAGGAAGCACTGTACCGGAAATTTTCTGGCATTAGCCAATACCAGACATTCGTTCAGTTGCTGGGACTGAGCATGCTCATCTGTGCCACATTGCTAGTGCTCTTCTTCAGTCTGAAACTGGTGAGATGCCACACTCATGCAAATGCACTACATGCTTACACATGCCCACAGCCCAAGGTCAATTCAAGTATTCAATTCAAGCATATTTGCATAGCGCTTTTTATGATACAAATCGTTGCGAAAGCAACTTTACAGAAAATTAAGTTTCTACAGTATTTAGTAGTAGCTTAAGTAGCTTCAGTTTATGTGGGGGTCAAACACCGACCCACGCAAGTGTGCGCTGTCGAACAAGTCATTTAAAATTAGGAAGGACATTAATTGCCACAGCAAAGACAATATTCAACATGTACTGAATCAGTTTTGTCCTTTGCTGTTCAGATGGTTTCTGATGGTTGTAGCAGCCTGTTTTACATAATCCTGCAGTTAATGAGGTGCTGATCCTCTGCTGTTGCGTAATCTGAAGTCTGACGATCACAATGCTCATGTGAACTGGCATTATCCGTGTCAGGAAATTGAGTGTTTTAATTGTAATAATTGGCCGTTTATGCCAGGTCCATCAGAATGATTTTTTCCTCACTCTCTCTGTCACATGTTCACATAAACTCACACATAAACTTTCTCTGGAGTCAGCTGGATGTGAAGAGGGGCCAAGAACGCTCCTTCAGTACCACTGTTGTTCATCTCTTTAGCTGATAAGCACTATAACCATCTGTGTGAACTTCTGTAACCTCCTCTCTCAGCACCAACCGGCCCGTGGGAGGAACAGAATTACAATTAGTATGGGCTCTCTTTGTGTGGGTGTGTGTGTATGTGTGCGTTTTACTATTTATTTGAACTTTTCACAAAGCCCATAGGGTGATGGGAGTATGTAGCTGTGTGTGTGTGTGTGTGCTTGTGGACTGAGGGATGTATTTCTGAGTGTTTGAAAGTTAAGTCCGTGATGTAGCTCAGTGGTAATTAAGAGTGGTTGACATAACATGAGTGGAGGACCCACTGTGGTGAGTGTGTATATTGGTGCGTGGGTGAGTGGTGGGGTCGACCTAGTGCTGTGATTTGCCAACATAGGTAGTCTGATAGTGTCATTTAATCTTTCGCTTCGTCCTTTATTAACTCTGACTTTATATAGATAATCTATGATTAGTGTAGAAATTGTACTGCTGTTCAAAAGTTTGAGGTTAGTAAGATGTGTGCAATATTTATGTTTTTGAAAGTCTCTTTTGTTCACCAAAGCTTCATTTTTCATTGACCAAAATATAGTCATATTTTGACTAAAATAAAATAACATTTATTGACACATTTGTTCAGTGTTTTAGGACTAATCTGCATATGAAAAAGATTCAAAGACTTATAAGACACTTGTTTCATTCCTTAATGTATTGGTGTTTCTATATACTATATACTATATATATATATATATAATATATATATATATATATATATATATATATATAAACAAAAAAAAAAAGCTCACTCAGATGGTGTCTAGTTTTAAACTAGTGTTATCTTTGTGACAGATGGAATCAAGTGATCTAAATGTTTGGCTTCTGTTTTTTATGTTTGTGTTTTTCTGCCTTAAGGGGGAAAATAGAAGAAATAGTGTGGGAAGCAACAGTCTCTTAATGGCTCCATGACAACTAATGTGCAATACTAATGTTTCCATGAAAGACTGCTTACACAAACATGTAGATGCACGAACATTCACAGCGTTTTTCTAGAGAGAGCATTAACAAATATCTTTTGAACAGGTTTCTTTGTTTTTTTTTTTCCGAAGATTATGCACTCTAGCAGATACGCCCACTTCCCCCCAAACACACACACACACACACACACACACACACACACACACACACACACACACACACACACACACACACACACACACACACAATGTTTCCAAACCCCTTGAATGAGCTGGCTTATATGTGAAATGCATGTTTGTCCCTAACACCTTGCTCTCTCCGTGTGTGTGTGTTTCAGGATGCAAAGGTCCATGGCGTATTTGTGGGAGTTGTGGGAGGAGCGTTGTGTTTGTTCCTGGCTGTGTTTATATTAATGTGTACAGAGACCCTCTCTCAGAGATGGAGAACTTTACTCGGCCTTGCCGTGTGGGCCACACACCTCACAATGGGATTCACCTTTATTTTCGGCACAGCTTCTGGCATACCAATACAACCATGGGACCAGGTAACACACACTAGCTATACTATTTTATTTATTTATATATTTTATGATTTCACATAAAAGGGGAGTTTTTACTTAAGGAGCATTCTTATGTGTTCTCTGTCGTGAATTGAAACATGCAATATTGGCAGTAATTGATAGTAGGGGTGGGCAATATGAGCTAAAATTCATATCATGATTTATTACACTGTCCAGATGGTATCAATATTATATTGGATATAAGAAAAAAACAATTACAGGCAAAATATTTTAACCTTAAAAGACCTGAAAAGACTTTTTTTATTGTGCCATTGTTTTTCCACTGTTTGCGTGTTTGAGTAGGCCAGTGGTTCCCAAACTTTTTCTGCCAGGCCCCCCTTTTGTAGAGAAAAATATCATTAGAGAAAAATAATTTTTGGGGGGGTGGGGTCTCTTATGCTCACCAAGGCTACATTTATTTATAAAAAAAAAAAAAACACACAGTAAACACTGTTAAATTGTGAAATATTGTCAATTTGAATTATCTATTTGAATGTTAAAATAACATATAGGCTACTATATTCCTGTTATCAAAGCTGAATTTTCAGCATCATTACTCCAGTCTTCAGTGTCTCTTCAGCAAGAGAACCATCACTGGCTTCTATTTGCTTTTGTCAAATTGCGCCACTCGCATCTGGTGTAAATACGTTGTTTTGATATTTGTGAATCTTAAGTATATTCATAACCTGCTTTTATGTTTAAAAACATAAAATTAAATTGTGTTTAATCACTGGAGCAGCCAATTTGTGCTTTATTAATTTGGTCTGTTACAATGCTCTATGTGTTTGATTACTAATGCCTGTGTAGTACAGCGTTGCACACAGAGGACAAAAACGTAATCACACACTTCATAAAATTAAGCACAGACCATTTATCTTGTTTCAAATGGTAATTTTGTCATCTTTTGCTATCTCCAGCAAAGTAAACCAAATGATTCAAGGATGGTTCTCAAAAATCTGTATTTTCTGCAAGCTTTTTTCAAGATAAATTTAGATGTCTTTCCAAAAAAGGACATTTAGAAACTCGAAAAAAAAAAACTCAAAAGAACCAAATTATAAAAGGAGCCCATATAAGCACATATGAAAGAAAAAATAAATAAGCAATTTAAAGTATGTTTACAGTGCAACAGCAAAGAGCTTTTTTACATTTTAGAGAAGTCAATTTGTGTAACCGAACAAAACCACATGGAGATGCCAAAAAAACCCTAAACAAACACCTGCTGACTTTATGTATCTACTACAGTACACGGATCCATTCAGAATGACTAAACACAGCAACATAAACATGACAAATCAAAACATAATTGCAATGTGTGTGTGAAAACAGCGTGAATGTACAGAAATGTCTGTGCCTGTGCATAAATACAAAGTGCAATCAGTGCGTCAAGAGCACACATACACACATCAATATAACGGACTCACGCGTGTTTACTGTACGACTCCTTTATGCCACCGTAATTGTCTTTACCTCAAAACTGGTTATCAAGTCGAGAAAACGTAGTTTGCATCTCATGGCCATACAGCGGTGGGATCTGTTAACAATCAGTTCAGTCTGTACTTCATACAGCATGACATGTGAGGGCTCGCGCTCTTCAGAGACAATTACAGAATATGACAGAGCAATGAATAATTCACTGAAAACGCAATGCGAGTCTCTGATCTCTGTGCCATCTCTGATGTAATCAGCCTGATTTCCTTTACATCAGCGCTGTTTTGGACTGATTGTTTGAATTCATTTGTTTACTGGATCATTGGATTGAAAATTTTCCCAGAGTTTAGTGCCCTAAAATGATCTGATCGCAAGCAGAGAGGCTAAATTGGGTTGAAGGGTTAGAATAGAAATTGTGCTTCAGTAATTTTGCATTAATTGTGTTAAATTATTTTAGCGCGTTTAGGATTGTAAAATTAATCGCATGTGTTAACATTGACAGCCCTATCTTAAATAAATGTTAATGTTACACTCTTCATCTCATTCTCTCCAGGTGCCCTTCTTCCTGTTCATCATCATTACAGTCTACACAATGCTGCCGTTCCAGATGACCTATGCTGTGACCCTGAGTATCATCACCTTTCTGTCTCACATCATTGTTCTTTTGGTGTACCTCACAGTGGGAGTGTTACCCCCCGAACCCACCAATCACCACATCACCAACCAGGTAAAAGAAAATCTGCTTTCTGATTGGTTGAAAGGAAAGCAGTTTTTCAACTTCAGCAAACCTGTATGTAAAGAAGCTGAAAAGAATGTAACACCTCAATGTTGATACGTTAAAAGTCAGTTTCCCTCTCCCCCATCTCTCTCTAGTTGCTGTCAAATGCTGTGCTGTTTGTTTGTGGAAGTATGGTTGGTGCATTCCATAAGTTTCTGATGGAGAAAGCTCTCATGCAGACATTTCAGGATACTCTTCGCTGCCTTGGCATTCGCATGAAACTGGAGATTGAAAAAAGACAGCAGGTGCTCATACAACTTCACTCCAACAAATCACAGACACAGCCAAAGCAAACATACAGCACAAAACAAATGCAAATAATCCTCTGTGTAAATATATATGCTAAATTAGTTTTATATTGTCTGTCATGCAAGAGTATCAAACTGTCTGTTTTATAGAATTTTGCCGATTACAAAATTGAACAAACATGTGTTGTTTTTCTTTTCAAAATCGAGACCACATTATTCATTTGTAACCCCTCAAAAGCCCAAAGTGTGCTTTAGTTTTGATGTGAATGCTGAACACATAGCATTTTAAAATGTCTTCCATTTGATAGTGTGTGGTAACACAGATGGCCACAGACAGAACACATAGATTGGAAATAGATAGCACTAGCTAGATTAATCTTTGTTCTGTGTCTGCGCTATTTCTCTCCAGAAGTTCTGACCGATTTCTTTGTACTTTTTTAAACTAGAGGTGCTTGTTAAAATATTGTTGCTGTCATGTCCAGTAATTGTTTGTTTTTGCATCTCATGTTTATTTTTTGAGTGTGAAACAGTGTCCGGGGCCAGTGTTTTCGCCTTTGGACAAAATAATTAGTGCAAAAATATTAAAGGCACATATGTTAGCTAAGCATGCAGAGCAC